>NW_027180401.1:0-220000 GCF_040956055.1 Brachionichthys hirsutus
ACATGTTACTGCAGATTTCAGACTGGAATCAACAAAATGACCTGAAAACAAGTTGAAACTGTCAGAACAAGCTTCTTCCGGCAGATGCTGACAAAAGGACATGCTACTGCATTTTTCAGACTGAAAGAAGAAAAATGTCCTGTAAGCAAGTTGACACTGTCAGAACAAGCTTCTTCCGGCAGATGCTGACAAAAGGACATGCTACTGCATTTTTCAGACTGAAAGAAGAAAAATGTCCTGTAAACAAGTTGAAACTGTCAGAACAAGCTTCTTCTGGCAGAGCCTGACAAAAAAACATGTTACTGCAGATTTCAGACTGGAATAAACAAAATGACCTGAAAACAAGTTGACACTGTCAGAACAAGCTTCTTCCGGCAGATGCTGACAAAAGGACATGCTACTGCATTTTTCAGACTGAAAGAAGAAAAATGTCCTGTAAACAAGTTGAAACTGTCAGAACAAGCTTCTTCTGGCAGAGCCTGACAAAAAAACATGTTACTGCAGATTTCAGACTGGAATCAACAAAATGACCTGAAAACAAGTTGAAACTGTCAGAACTTCTTCCGGCAGATGCTGACAAAAGGACATGCTACTGCATTTTTCAGACTGAAAGAAGAAAAATGTCCTGTAAACAAGTTGAAACTGTCAGAACAAGCTTCTTCTGGCAGAGCCTGACAAAAAAACATGTTACTGCAGATTTCAGACTGGAATAAACAAAATGACCTGAAAACAAGTTGA
Source organism: Brachionichthys hirsutus (assembly GCF_040956055.1). Classification (NCBI taxonomy): domain Eukaryota; kingdom Metazoa; phylum Chordata; class Actinopteri; order Lophiiformes; family Brachionichthyidae; genus Brachionichthys; species Brachionichthys hirsutus. The sequence goes on from NW_027180401.1 coordinate 739, forward strand.
CACTGTCAAACAAGCTTCTTCCGGCAGATGCTGACAAAAGGACATGCTACTGCATTTTTCAGACTGAAAAAAGAAAAATGTCCTGTAAACAAGTTGAAACTGTCAGAACAAGCTTCTTCTGGCAGAGCCTGACAAAAAAACATGTTACTGCAGATTTCAGACTGGAATCAACAAAATGACCTGAAAACAAGTTGACACTGTCAGAACAAGCTTCTTCCGGCAGATGCTGACAAAAAAACATGTTACTGCAGATTTCAGACTGGAATCAACAAAATGACCTGAAAACAAGTTGACACTGTCAGAACAAGCTTCTTCCGGCAGATGCTGACAAAAGGACATGCTACTGCATTTTTCAGACTGAAAGAAGAAAAATGTCCTGTAAACAAGTTGAAACTGTCAGAACAAGCTTCTTCTGGCAGAGCCTGACAAAAAAACATGTTACTGCAGATTTCAGACTGGAATCAACAAAATGACCTGAAAACAAGTTGAAACTGTCAGAACAAGCTTCTTCCGGCAGATGCTGACAAAAAAACATGTTACTGCAGATTTCAGACTGGAATCAACAAAATGACCTGAAAACAAGTTGACACTGTCAGAACAAGCTTCTTCCGGCAGATGCTGACAAAAAAACATGTTACTGCAGATTTCAGACTGGAATCAACAAAATGACCTGAAAACAAGTTGACACTGTCAGAACAAGCTTCTTCCGGCAGATGCTGACAAAAGGACATGCTACTGCATTTTTCAGACTGAAAGAAGAAAAATGTCCTGTAAACAAGTTGAAACTGTCAGAACAAGCTTCTTCTGGCAGAGCCTGACAAAAAAACATGTTACTGCAGATTTCAGACTGGAATCAACAAAATGACCTGAAAACAAGTTGAAACTGTCAGAACAAGCTTCTTCCGGCAGATGCTGACAAAAGGACATGCTACTGCATTTTTCAGACTGAAAGAAGAAAAATGTCCTGTAAACAAGTTGAAACTGTCAGAACAAGCTTCTTCTGGCAGAGCCTGACAAAAAAACATGTTACTGCAGATTTCAGACTGGAATCAACAAAATGACCTGAAAACAAGTTGAAACTGTCAGAACAAGCTTCTTCCGGCAGATGCTGACAAAAGGACATGCTACTGCATTTTTCAGACTGAAAGAAGAAAAATGTCCTGTAAGCAAGTTGACACTGTCAGAACAAGCTTCTTCCGGCAGATGCTGACAAAAGGACATGCTACTGCATTTTTCAGACTGAAAGAAGAAAAATGTCCTGTAAACAAGTTGAAACTGTCAGAACAAGCTTCTTCTGGCAGAGCCTGACAAAAAAACATGTTACTGCAGATTTCAGACTGGAATAAACAAAATGACCTGAAAACAAGTTGACACTGTCAGAACAAGCTTCTTCCGGCAGATGCTGACAAAAGGACATGCTACTGCATTTTTCAGACTGAAAGAAGAAAAATGTCCTGTAAACAAGTTGAAACTGTCAGAACAAGCTTCTTCTGGCAGAGCCTGACAAAAAAACATGTTACTGCAGATTTCAGACTGGAATCAACAAAATGACCTGAAAACAAGTTGAAACTGTCAGAACAAGCTTCTTCCGGCAGATGCTGACAAAAGGACATGCTACTGCATTTTTCAGACTGAAAGAAGAAAAATGTCCTGTAAACAAGTTGAAACTGTCAGAACAAGCTTCTTCTGGCAGAGCCTGACAAAAAAACATGTTACTGCAGATTTCAGACTGGAATCAACAAAATGACCTGAAAACAAGTTGACACTGTCAGAACAAGCTTCTTCCGGCAGATGCTGACAAAAAAACATGTTACTGCAGATTTCAGACTGGAATCAACAAAATGAACTGAAAACAAGTTGAAACTGTCAGAACAAGCTTCTTCCGGCAGATGCTGACAAAAGGACATGCTACTGCATTTTTCAGACTGAAAGAAGAAAAATGTCCTGTAAACAAGTTGAAACTGTCAGAACAAGCTTCTTCTGGCAGAGCCTGACAAAAAAACATGTTACTGCAGATTTCAGACTGGAATAAACAAAATGACCTGAAAACAAGTTGACACTGTCAGAACAAGCTTCTTCCGGCAGATGCTGACAAAAGGACATGCTACTGCATTTTTCAGACTGAAAGAAGAAAAATGTCCTGTAAACAAGTTGAAACTGTCAGAACAAGCTTCTTCTGGCAGAGCCTGACAAAAAAACATGTTACTGCAGATTTCAGACTGGAATCAACAAAATGACCTGAAAACAAGTTGACACTGTCAGAACAAGCTTCTTCCGGCAGATGCTGACAAAAAAACATGTTACTGCAGATTTCAGACTGGAATCAACAAAATGACCTGAAAACAAGTTGACACTGTCAGAACAAGCTTCTTCCGGCAGATGCTGACAAAAGGACATGCTACTGCATTTTTCAGACTGAAAGAAGAAAAATGTCCTGTAAACAAGTTGAAACTGTCAGAACAAGCTTCTTCTGGCAGAGCCTGACAAAAAAACATGTTACTGCAGATTTCAGACTGGAATCAACAAAATGACCTGAAAACAAGTTGAAACTGTCAGAACAAGCTTCTTCCGGCAGATGCTGACAAAAGGACATGCTACTGCATTTTTCAGACTGAAAGAAGAAAAATGTCCTGTAAACAAGTTGAAACTGTCAGAACAAGCTTCTTCCGGCAGATGCTGACAAAAGGACATGCTACTGCATTTTTCAGACTGAAAGAAGAAAAATGTCCTGTAAACAAGTTGAAACTGTCAGAACAAGCTTCTTCTGGCAGAGCCTGACAAAAAAACATGTTACTGCAGATTTCAGACTGGAATCAACAAAATGACCTGAAAACAAGTTGAAACTGTCAGAACAAGCTTCTTCCGGCAGATGCTGACAAAAGGACATGCTACTGCATTTTTCAGACTGAAAGAAGAAAAATGTCCTGTAAGCAAGTTGACACTGTCAGAACAAGCTTCTTCCGGCAGATGCTGACAAAAGGACATGCTACTGCATTTTTCAGACTGAAAGAAGAAAAATGTCCTGTAAACAAGTTGAAACTGTCAGAACAAGCTTCTTCTGGCAGAGCCTGACAAAAAAACATGTTACTGCAGATTTCAGACTGGAATCAACAAAATGACCTGAAAACAAGTTGACACTGTCAGAACAAGCTTCTTCCGGCAGATGCTGACAAAAGGACATGCTACTGCATTTTTCAGACTGAAAGAAGAAAAATGTCCTGTAAACAAGTTGAAACTGTCAGAACAAGCTTCTTCTGGCAGAGCCTGACAAAAAAACATGTTACTGCAGATTTCAGACTGGAATCAACAAAATGACCTGAAAACAAGTTGAAACTGTCAGAACAAGCTTCTTCCGGCAGATGCTGACAAAAGGACATGCTACTGCATTTTTCAGACTGAAAGAAGAAAAATGTCCTGTAAACAAGTTGAAACTGTCAGAACAAGCTTCTTCTGGCAGAGCCTGACAAAAAAACATGTTACTGCAGATTTCAGACTGGAATCAACAAAATGACCTGAAAACAAGTTGACACTGTCAGAACAAGCTTCTTCCGGCAGATGCTGACAAAAGGACATGCTACTGCATTTTTCAGACTGAAAGAAGAAAAATGTCCTGTAAACAAGTTGAAACTGTCAGAACAAGCTTCTTCTGGCAGAGCCTGACAAAAAAACATGTTACTGCAGATTTCAGACTGGAATCAACAAAATGACCTGAAAACAAGTTGAAACTGTCAGAACAAGCTTCTTCCGGCAGATGCTGACAAAAGGACATGCTACTGCATTTTTCAGACTGAAAGAAGAAAAATGTCCTGTAAACAAGTTGAAACTGTCAGAACAAGCTTCTTCTGGCAGAGCCTGACAAAAAAACATGTTACTGCAGATTTCAGACTGGAATCAACAAAATGACCTGAAAACAAGTTGACACTGTCAGAACAAGCTTCTTCCGGCAGATGCTGACAAAAAAACATGTTACTGCAGATTTCAGACTGGAATCAACAAAATGACCTGAAAACAAGTTGAAACTGTCAGAACAAGCTTCTTCCGGCAGATGCTGACAAAAGGACATGCTACTGCATTTTTCAGACTGAAAGAAGAAAAATGTCCTGTAAACAAGTTGAAACTGTCAGAACAAGCTTCTTCTGGCAGAGCCTGACAAAAAAACATGTTACTGCAGATTTCAGACTGGAATAAACAAAATGACCTGAAAACAAGTTGACACTGTCAGAACAAGCTTCTTCCGGCAGATGCTGACAAAAGGACATGCTACTGCATTTTTCAGACTGAAAGAAGAAAAATGTCCTGTAAACAAGTTGAAACTGTCAGAACAAGCTTCTTCTGGCAGAGCCTGACAAAAAAACATGTTACTGCAGATTTCAGACTGGAATCAACAAAATGACCTGAAAACAAGTTGACACTGTCAGAACAAGCTTCTTCCGGCAGATGCTGACAAAAAAACATGTTACTGCAGATTTCAGACTGGAATCAACAAAATGACCTGAAAACAAGTTGACACTGTCAGAACAAGCTTCTTCCGGCAGATGCTGACAAAAGGACATGCTACTGCATTTTTCAGACTGAAAGAAGAAAAATGTCCTGTAAACAAGTTGAAACTGTCAGAACAAGCTTCTTCTGGCAGAGCCTGACAAAAAAACATGTTACTGCAGATTTCAGACTGGAATCAACAAAATGACCTGAAAACAAGTTGAAACTGTCAGAACAAGCTTCTTCCGGCAGATGCTGACAAAAGGACATGCTACTGCATTTTTCAGACTGAAAGAAGAAAAATGTCCTGTAAACAAGTTGAAACTGTCAGAACAAGCTTCTTCTGGCAGAGCCTGACAAAAAAACATGTTACTGCAGATTTCAGACTGGAATCAACAAAATGACCTGAAAACAAGTTGAAACTGTCAGAACAAGCTTCTTCCGGCAGATGCTGACAAAAGGACATGCTACTGCATTTTTCAGACTGAAAGAAGAAAAATGTCCTGTAAGCAAGTTGACACTGTCAGAACAAGCTTCTTCTGGCAGAGCCTGACAAAAAAACATGTTACTGCAGATTTCAGACTGGAATAAACAAAATGACCTGAAAACAAGTTGACACTGTCAGAACAAGCTTCTTCCGGCAGATGCTGACAAAAGGACATGCTACTGCATTTTTCAGACTGAAAGAAGAAAAATGTCCTGTAAACAAGTTGAAACTGTCAGAACAAGCTTCTTCTGGCAGAGCCTGACAAAAAAACATGTTACTGCAGATTTCAGACTGGAATCAACAAAATGTCCTGTAAACAAGTTGAAACTGTCAGAACAAGCTTCTTCTGGCAGAGCCTGACAAAAAAACATGTTACTGCAGATTTCAGACTGGAATCAACAAAATGACCTGAAAACAAGTTGAAACTGTCAGAACAAGCTTCTTCCGGCAGATGCTGACAAAAGGACATGCTACTGCATTTTTCAGACTGAAAGAAGAAAAATGTCCTGTAAACAAGTTGAAACTGTCAGAACAAGCTTCTTCTGGCAGAGCCTGACAAAAAAACATGTTACTGCAGATTTCAGACTGGAATAAACAAAATGACCTGAAAACAAGTTGACACTGTCAGAACAAGCTTCTTCCGGCAGATGCTGACAAAAGGACATGCTACTGCATTTTTCAGACTGAAAGAAGAAAAATGTCCTGTAAACAAGTTGAAACTGTCAGAACAAGCTTCTTCTGGCAGAGCCTGACAAAAAAACATGTTACTGCAGATTTCAGACTGGAATCAACAAAATGTCCTGTAAACAAGTTGAAACTGTCAGAACAAGCTTCTTCTGGCAGAGCCTGACAAAAAAACATGTTACTGCAGATTTCAGACTGGAATAAACAAAATGACCTGAAAACAAGTTGACACTGTCAGAACAAGCTTCTTCCGGCAGATGCTGACAAAAGGACATGCTACTGCATTTTTCAGACTGAAAGAAGAAAAATGTCCTGTAAACAAGTTGAAACTGTCAGAACAAGCTTCTTCTGGCAGAGCCTGACAAAAAAACATGTTACTGCAGATTTCAGACTGGAATCAACAAAATGACCTGAAAACAAGTTGAAACTGTCAGAACAAGCTTCTTCCGGCAGATGCTGACAAAAGGACATGCTACTGCATTTTTCAGACTGAAAGAAGAAAAATGTCCTGTAAACAAGTTGAAACTGTCAGAACAAGCTTCTTCTGGCAGAGCCTGACAAAAAAACATGTTACTGCAGATTTCAGACTGGAATAAACAAAATGACCTGAAAACAAGTTGACACTGTCAGAACAAGCTTCTTCCGGCAGATGCTGACAAAAGGACATGCTACTGCATTTTTCAGACTGAAAGAAGAAAAATGTCCTGTAAACAAGTTGAAACTGTCAGAACAAGCTTCTTCTGGCAGAGCCTGACAAAAAAACATGTTACTGCAGATTTCAGACTGGAATCAACAAAATGACCTGAAAACAAGTTGAAACTGTCAGAACAAGCTTCTTCCGGCAGATGCTGACAAAAGGACATGCTACTGCATTTTTCAGACTGAAAGAAGAAAAATGTCCTGTAAACAAGTTGAAACTGTCAGAACAAGCTTCTTCTGGCAGAGCCTGACAAAAAAACATGTTACTGCAGATTTCAGACTGGAATCAACAAAATGACCTGAAAACAAGTTGAAACTGTCAGAACAAGCTTCTTCCGGCAGATGCTGACAAAAGGACATGCTACTGCATTTTTCAGACTGAAAGAAGAAAAATGTCCTGTAAGCAAGTTGACACTGTCAGAACAAGCTTCTTCCGGCAGATGCTGACAAAAGGACATGCTACTGCATTTTTCAGACTGAAAGAAGAAAAATGTCCTGTAAACAAGTTGAAACTGTCAGAACAAGCTTCTTCTGGCAGAGCCTGACAAAAAAACATGTTACTGCAGATTTCAGACTGGAATAAACAAAATGACCTGAAAACAAGTTGACACTGTCAGAACAAGCTTCTTCCGGCAGATGCTGACAAAAGGACATGCTACTGCATTTTTCAGACTGAAAGAAGAAAAATGTCCTGTAAACAAGTTGAAACTGTCAGAACAAGCTTCTTCTGGCAGAGCCTGACAAAAAAACATGTTACTGCAGATTTCAGACTGGAATCAACAAAATGACCTGAAAACAAGTTGAAACTGTCAGAACTTCTTCCGGCAGATGCTGACAAAAGGACATGCTACTGCATTTTTCAGACTGAAAGAAGAAAAATGTCCTGTAAACAAGTTGAAACTGTCAGAACAAGCTTCTTCTGGCAGAGCCTGACAAAAAAACATGTTACTGCAGATTTCAGACTGGAATAAACAAAATGACCTGAAAACAAGTTGACACTGTCAAACAAGCTTCTTCCGGCAGATGCTGACAAAAGGACATGCTACTGCATTTTTCAGACTGAAAAAAGAAAAATGTCCTGTAAACAAGTTGAAACTGTCAGAACAAGCTTCTTCTGGCAGAGCCTGACAAAAAAACATGTTACTGCAGATTTCAGACTGGAATCAACAAAATGACCTGAAAACAAGTTGACACTGTCAGAACAAGCTTCTTCCGGCAGATGCTGACAAAAAAACATGTTACTGCAGATTTCAGACTGGAATCAACAAAATGACCTGAAAACAAGTTGACACTGTCAGAACAAGCTTCTTCCGGCAGATGCTGACAAAAGGACATGCTACTGCATTTTTCAGACTGAAAGAAGAAAAATGTCCTGTAAACAAGTTGAAACTGTCAGAACAAGCTTCTTCTGGCAGAGCCTGACAAAAAAACATGTTACTGCAGATTTCAGACTGGAATAAACAAAATGACCTGAAAACAAGTTGACACTGTCAAACAAGCTTCTTCCGGCAGATGCTGACAAAAGGACATGCTACTGCATTTTTCAGACTGAAAAAAGAAAAATGTCCTGTAAACAAGTTGAAACTGTCAGAACAAGCTTCTTCTGGCAGAGCCTGACAAAAAAACATGTTACTGCAGATTTCAGACTGGAATCAACAAAATGACCTGAAAACAAGTTGACACTGTCAGAACAAGCTTCTTCCGGCAGATGCTGACAAAAAAACATGTTACTGCAGATTTCAGACTGGAATCAACAAAATGACCTGAAAACAAGTTGACACTGTCAGAACAAGCTTCTTCCGGCAGATGCTGACAAAAGGACATGCTACTGCATTTTTCAGACTGAAAGAAGAAAAATGTCCTGTAAACAAGTTGAAACTGTCAGAACAAGCTTCTTCTGGCAGAGCCTGACAAAAAAACATGTTACTGCAGATTTCAGACTGGAATCAACAAAATGACCTGAAAACAAGTTGAAACTGTCAGAACAAGCTTCTTCCGGCAGATGCTGACAAAAAAACATGTTACTGCAGATTTCAGACTGGAATCAACAAAATGACCTGAAAACAAGTTGACACTGTCAGAACAAGCTTCTTCCGGCAGATGCTGACAAAAAAACATGTTACTGCAGATTTCAGACTGGAATCAACAAAATGACCTGAAAACAAGTTGACACTGTCAGAACAAGCTTCTTCCGGCAGATGCTGACAAAAAAACATGTTACTGCAGATTTCAGACTGGAATCAACAAAATGACCTGAAAACAAGTTGACACTGTCAGAACAAGCTTCTTCCGGCAGATGCTGACAAAAAAACATGTTACTGCAGATTTCAGACTGGAATCAACAAAATGACCTGAAAACAAGTTGAAACTGTCAGAACAAGCTTCTTCCGGCAGAGCCTGACAAAAAAACATGTTACTGCAGATTTCAGACTGGAATCAACAAAATGACCTGAAAACAAGTTGACACTGTCAGAACAAGCTTCTTCCGGCAGATGCTGACAAAAGGACATGCTACTGCATTTTTCAGACTGAAAGAAGAAAAATGTCCTGTAAACAAGTTGAAACTGTCAGAACAAGCTTCTTCTGGCAGAGCCTGACAAAAAAACATGTTACTGCAGATTTCAGACTGGAATCAACAAAATGACCTGAAAACAAGTTGACACTGTCAGAACAAGCTTCTTCCGGCAGATGCTGACAAAAAAACATGTTACTGCAGATTTCAGACTGGAATCAACAAAATGACCTGAAAACAAGTTGACACTGTCAGAACAAGCTTCTTCCGGCAGATGCTGACAAAAAAACATGTTACTGCAGATTTCAGACTGGAATCAACAAAATGACCTGAAAACAAGTTGACACTGTCAGAACAAGCTTCTTCCGGCAGATGCTGACAAAAGGACATGCTACTGCATTTTTCAGACTGAAAGAAGAAAAATGTCCTGTAAACAAGTTGAAACTGTCAGAACAAGCTTCTTCTGGCAGAGCCTGACAAAAAAACATGTTACTGCAGATTTCAGACTGGAATCAACAAAATGACCTGAAAACAAGTTGAAACTGTCAGAACAAGCTTCTTCCGGCAGATGCTGACAAAAGGACATGCTACTGCATTTTTCAGACTGAAAGAAGAAAAATGTCCTGTAAACAAGTTGAAACTGTCAGAACAAGCTTCTTCTGGCAGAGCCTGACAAAAAAACATGTTACTGCAGATTTCAGACTGGAATCAACAAAATGACCTGAAAACAAGTTGACACTGTCAGAACAAGCTTCTTCCGGCAGATGCTGACAAAAGGACATGCTACTGCATTTTTCAGACTGAAAGAAGAAAAATGTCCTGTAAACAAGTTGAAACTGTCAGAACAAGCTTCTTCTGGCAGAGCCTGACAAAAAAACATGTTACTGCAGATTTCAGACTGGAATCAACAAAATGACCTGAAAACAAGTTGAAACTGTCAGAACAAGCTTCTTCCGGCAGATGCTGACAAAAGGACATGCTACTGCATTTTTCAGACTGAAAAAAGAAAAATGTCCTGTAAACAAGTTGAAACTGTCAGAACAAGCTTCTTCTGGCAGAGCCTGACAAAAAAACATGTTACTGCAGATTTCAGACTGGAATCAACAAAATGACCTGAAAACAAGTTGACACTGTCAGAACAAGCTTCTTCCGGCAGATGCTGACAAAAAAACATGTTACTGCAGATTTCAGACTGGAATCAACAAAATGACCTGAAAACAAGTTGACACTGTCAGAACAAGCTTCTTCCGGCAGATGCTGACAAAAGGACATGCTACTGCATTTTTCAGACTGAAAGAAGAAAAATGTCCTGTAAACAAGTTGAAACTGTCAGAACAAGCTTCTTCTGGCAGAGCCTGACAAAAAAACATGTTACTGCAGATTTCAGACTGGAATCAACAAAATGACCTGAAAACAAGTTGAAACTGTCAGAACAAGCTTCTTCCGGCAGATGCTGACAAAAAAACATGTTACTGCAGATTTCAGACTGGAATCAACAAAATGACCTGAAAACAAGTTGACACTGTCAGAACAAGCTTCTTCCGGCAGATGCTGACAAAAAAACATGTTACTGCAGATTTCAGACTGGAATCAACAAAATGACCTGAAAACAAGTTGACACTGTCAGAACAAGCTTCTTCCGGCAGATGCTGACAAAAAAACATGTTACTGCAGATTTCAGACTGGAATCAACAAAATGACCTGAAAACAAGTTGACACTGTCAGAACAAGCTTCTTCCGGCAGATGCTGACAAAAAAACATGTTACTGCAGATTTCAGACTGGAATCAACAAAATGACCTGAAAACAAGTTGACACTGTCAGAACAAGCTTCTTCCGGCAGATGCTGACAAAAAAACATGTTACTGCAGATTTCAGACTGGAATCAACAAAATGACCTGAAAACAAGTTGACACTGTCAGAACAAGCTTCTTCCGGCAGATGCTGACAAAAAAACATGTTACTGCAGATTTCAGACTGGAATCAACAAAATGACCTGAAAACAAGTTGAAACTGTCAGAACAAGCTTCTTCCGGCAGAGCCTGACAAAAAAACATGTTACTGCAGATTTCAGACTGGAATCAACAAAATGACCTGAAAACAAGTTGACACTGTCAGAACAAGCTTCTTCCGGCAGATGCTGACAAAAGGACATGCTACTGCATTTTTCAGACTGAAAGAAGAAAAATGTCCTGTAAACAAGTTGAAACTGTCAGAACAAGCTTCTTCTGGCAGAGCCTGACAAAAAAACATGTTACTGCAGATTTCAGACTGGAATCAACAAAATGACCTGAAAACAAGTTGACACTGTCAGAACAAGCTTCTTCCGGCAGATGCTGACAAAAAAACATGTTACTGCAGATTTCAGACTGGAATCAACAAAATGACCTGAAAACAAGTTGACACTGTCAGAACAAGCTTCTTCCGGCAGATGCTGACAAAAAAACATGTTACTGCAGATTTCAGACTGGAATCAACAAAATGACCTGAAAACAAGTTGACACTGTCAGAACAAGCTTCTTCCGGCAGATGCTGACAAAAGGACATGCTACTGCATTTTTCAGACTGAAAGAAGAAAAATGTCCTGTAAACAAGTTGAAACTGTCAGAACAAGCTTCTTCTGGCAGAGCCTGACAAAAAAACATGTTACTGCAGATTTCAGACTGGAATCAACAAAATGACCTGAAAACAAGTTGAAACTGTCAGAACAAGCTTCTTCCGGCAGATGCTGACAAAAGGACATGCTACTGCATTTTTCAGACTGAAAGAAGAAAAATGTCCTGTAAACAAGTTGAAACTGTCAGAACAAGCTTCTTCTGGCAGAGCCTGACAAAAAAACATGTTACTGCAGATTTCAGACTGGAATCAACAAAATGACCTGAAAACAAGTTGACACTGTCAGAACAAGCTTCTTCCGGCAGATGCTGACAAAAGGACATGCTACTGCATTTTTCAGACTGAAAGAAGAAAAATGTCCTGTAAACAAGTTGAAACTGTCAGAACAAGCTTCTTCTGGCAGAGCCTGACAAAAAAACATGTTACTGCAGATTTCAGACTGGAATCAACAAAATGACCTGAAAACAAGTTGAAACTGTCAGAACAAGCTTCTTCCGGCAGATGCTGACAAAAGGACATGCTACTGCATTTTTCAGACTGAAAAAAGAAAAATGTCCTGTAAACAAGTTGAAACTGTCAGAACAAGCTTCTTCTGGCAGAGCCTGACAAAAAAACATGTTACTGCAGATTTCAGACTGGAATCAACAAAATGACCTGAAAACAAGTTGACACTGTCAGAACAAGCTTCTTCCGGCAGATGCTGACAAAAAAACATGTTACTGCAGATTTCAGACTGGAATCAACAAAATGACCTGAAAACAAGTTGACACTGTCAGAACAAGCTTCTTCCGGCAGATGCTGACAAAAGGACATGCTACTGCATTTTTCAGACTGAAAGAAGAAAAATGTCCTGTAAACAAGTTGAAACTGTCAGAACAAGCTTCTTCTGGCAGAGCCTGACAAAAAAACATGTTACTGCAGATTTCAGACTGGAATCAACAAAATGACCTGAAAACAAGTTGAAACTGTCAGAACAAGCTTCTTCCGGCAGATGCTGACAAAAGGACATGCTACTGCATTTTTCAGACTGAAAAAAGAAAAATGTCCTGTAAACAAGTTGAAACTGTCAGAACAAGCTTCTTCTGGCAGAGCCTGACAAAAAAACATGTTACTGCAGATTTCAGACTGGAATCAACAAAATGACCTGAAAACAAGTTGACACTGTCAGAACAAGCTTCTTCCGGCAGATGCTGACAAAAAAACATGTTACTGCAGATTTCAGACTGGAATCAACAAAATGACCTGAAAACAAGTTGACACTGTCAGAACAAGCTTCTTCCGGCAGATGCTGACAAAAGGACATGCTACTGCATTTTTCAGACTGAAAGAAGAAAAATGTCCTGTAAACAAGTTGAAACTGTCAGAACAAGCTTCTTCTGGCAGAGCCTGACAAAAAAACATGTTACTGCAGATTTCAGACTGGAATCAACAAAATGACCTGAAAACAAGTTGAAACTGTCAGAACAAGCTTCTTCCGGCAGATGCTGACAAAAAAACATGTTACTGCAGATTTCAGACTGGAATCAACAAAATGACCTGAAAACAAGTTGACACTGTCAGAACAAGCTTCTTCCGGCAGATGCTGACAAAAAAACATGTTACTGCAGATTTCAGACTGGAATCAACAAAATGACCTGAAAACAAGTTGACACTGTCAGAACAAGCTTCTTCCGGCAGATGCTGACAAAAAAACATGTTACTGCAGATTTCAGACTGGAATCAACAAAATGACCTGAAAACAAGTTGACACTGTCAGAACAAGCTTCTTCCGGCAGATGCTGACAAAAAAACATGTTACTGCAGATTTCAGACTGGAATCAACAAAATGACCTGAAAACAAGTTGACACTGTCAGAACAAGCTTCTTCCGGCAGATGCTGACAAAAAAACATGTTACTGCAGATTTCAGACTGGAATCAACAAAATGACCTGAAAACAAGTTGACACTGTCAGAACAAGCTTCTTCCGGCAGATGCTGACAAAAAAACATGTTACTGCAGATTTCAGACTGGAATCAACAAAATGACCTGAAAACAAGTTGAAACTGTCAGAACAAGCTTCTTCCGGCAGAGCCTGACAAAAAAACATGTTACTGCAGATTTCAGACTGGAATCAACAAAATGACCTGAAAACAAGTTGACACTGTCAGAACAAGCTTCTTCCGGCAGATGCTGACAAAAGGACATGCTACTGCATTTTTCAGACTGAAAGAAGAAAAATGTCCTGTAAACAAGTTGAAACTGTCAGAACAAGCTTCTTCTGGCAGAGCCTGACAAAAAAACATGTTACTGCAGATTTCAGACTGGAATCAACAAAATGACCTGAAAACAAGTTGACACTGTCAGAACAAGCTTCTTCCGGCAGATGCTGACAAAAAAACATGTTACTGCAGATTTCAGACTGGAATCAACAAAATGACCTGAAAACAAGTTGACACTGTCAGAACAAGCTTCTTCCGGCAGATGCTGACAAAAAAACATGTTACTGCAGATTTCAGACTGGAATCAACAAAATGACCTGAAAACAAGTTGACACTGTCAGAACAAGCTTCTTCCGGCAGATGCTGACAAAAGGACATGCTACTGCATTTTTCAGACTGAAAGAAGAAAAATGTCCTGTAAACAAGTTGAAACTGTCAGAACAAGCTTCTTCTGGCAGAGCCTGACAAAAAAACATGTTACTGCAGATTTCAGACTGGAATCAACAAAATGACCTGAAAACAAGTTGAAACTGTCAGAACAAGCTTCTTCCGGCAGATGCTGACAAAAGGACATGCTACTGCATTTTTCAGACTGAAAGAAGAAAAATGTCCTGTAAACAAGTTGAAACTGTCAGAACAAGCTTCTTCTGGCAGAGCCTGACAAAAAAACATGTTACTGCAGATTTCAGACTGGAATCAACAAAATGACCTGAAAACAAGTTGACACTGTCAGAACAAGCTTCTTCCGGCAGATGCTGACAAAAGGACATGCTACTGCATTTTTCAGACTGAAAGAAGAAAAATGTCCTGTAAACAAGTTGAAACTGTCAGAACAAGCTTCTTCTGGCAGAGCCTGACAAAAAAACATGTTACTGCAGATTTCAGACTGGAATCAACAAAATGACCTGAAAACAAGTTGAAACTGTCAGAACAAGCTTCTTCCGGCAGATGCTGACAAAAGGACATGCTACTGCATTTTTCAGACTGAAAAAAGAAAAATGTCCTGTAAACAAGTTGAAACTGTCAGAACAAGCTTCTTCTGGCAGAGCCTGACAAAAAAACATGTTACTGCAGATTTCAGACTGGAATCAACAAAATGACCTGAAAACAAGTTGACACTGTCAGAACAAGCTTCTTCCGGCAGATGCTGACAAAAAAACATGTTACTGCAGATTTCAGACTGGAATCAACAAAATGACCTGAAAACAAGTTGACACTGTCAGAACAAGCTTCTTCCGGCAGATGCTGACAAAAGGACATGCTACTGCATTTTTCAGACTGAAAGAAGAAAAATGTCCTGTAAACAAGTTGAAACTGTCAGAACAAGCTTCTTCTGGCAGAGCCTGACAAAAAAACATGTTACTGCAGATTTCAGACTGGAATCAACAAAATGACCTGAAAACAAGTTGAAACTGTCAGAACAAGCTTCTTCCGGCAGATGCTGACAAAAAAACATGTTACTGCAGATTTCAGACTGGAATCAACAAAATGACCTGAAAACAAGTTGACACTGTCAGAACAAGCTTCTTCCGGCAGATGCTGACAAAAAAACATGTTACTGCAGATTTCAGACTGGAATCAACAAAATGACCTGAAAACAAGTTGACACTGTCAGAACAAGCTTCTTCCGGCAGATGCTGACAAAAAAACATGTTACTGCAGATTTCAGACTGGAATCAACAAAATGACCTGAAAACAAGTTGACACTGTCAGAACAAGCTTCTTCCGGCAGATGCTGACAAAAAAACATGTTACTGCAGATTTCAGACTGGAATCAACAAAATGACCTGAAAACAAGTTGAAACTGTCAGAACAAGCTTCTTCCGGCAGAGCCTGACAAAAAAACATGTTACTGCAGATTTCAGACTGGAATCAACAAAATGACCTGAAAACAAGTTGACACTGTCAGAACAAGCTTCTTCCGGCAGATGCTGACAAAAGGACATGCTACTGCATTTTTCAGACTGAAAGAAGAAAAATGTCCTGTAAACAAGTTGAAACTGTCAGAACAAGCTTCTTCTGGCAGAGCCTGACAAAAAAACATGTTACTGCAGATTTCAGACTGGAATCAACAAAATGACCTGAAAACAAGTTGACACTGTCAGAACAAGCTTCTTCCGGCAGATGCTGACAAAAAAACATGTTACTGCAGATTTCAGACTGGAATCAACAAAATGACCTGAAAACAAGTTGACACTGTCAGAACAAGCTTCTTCCGGCAGATGCTGACAAAAAAACATGTTACTGCAGATTTCAGACTGGAATCAACAAAATGACCTGAAAACAAGTTGACACTGTCAGAACAAGCTTCTTCCGGCAGATGCTGACAAAAGGACATGCTACTGCATTTTTCAGACTGAAAGAAGAAAAATGTCCTGTAAACAAGTTGAAACTGTCAGAACAAGCTTCTTCTGGCAGAGCCTGACAAAAAAACATGTTACTGCAGATTTCAGACTGGAATCAACAAAATGACCTGAAAACAAGTTGAAACTGTCAGAACAAGCTTCTTCCGGCAGATGCTGACAAAAGGACATGCTACTGCATTTTTCAGACTGAAAGAAGAAAAATGTCCTGTAAACAAGTTGAAACTGTCAGAACAAGCTTCTTCTGGCAGAGCCTGACAAAAAAACATGTTACTGCAGATTTCAGACTGGAATCAACAAAATGACCTGAAAACAAGTTGACACTGTCAGAACAAGCTTCTTCCGGCAGATGCTGACAAAAGGACATGCTACTGCATTTTTCAGACTGAAAGAAGAAAAATGTCCTGTAAACAAGTTGAAACTGTCAGAACAAGCTTCTTCTGGCAGAGCCTGACAAAAAAACATGTTACTGCAGATTTCAGACTGGAATCAACAAAATGACCTGAAAACAAGTTGAAACTGTCAGAACAAGCTTCTTCCGGCAGATGCTGACAAAAGGACATGCTACTGCATTTTTCAGACTGAAAGAAGAAAAATGTCCTGTAAACAAGTTGAAACTGTCAGAACAAGCTTCTTCTGGCAGAGCCTGACAAAAAAACATGTTACTGCAGATTTCAGACTGGAATCAACAAAATGACCTGAAAACAAGTTGACACTGTCAGAACAAGCTTCTTCCGGCAGATGCTGACAAAAAAACATGTTACTGCAGATTTCAGACTGGAATCAACAAAATGACCTGAAAACAAGTTGAAACTGTCAGAACAAGCTTCTTCCGGCAGATGCTGACAAAAGGACATGCTACTGCATTTTTCAGACTGAAAGAAGAAAAATGTCCTGTAAACAAGTTGAAACTGTCAGAACAAGCTTCTTCTGGCAGAGCCTGACAAAAAAACATGTTACTGCAGATTTCAGACTGGAATAAACAAAATGACCTGAAAACAAGTTGACACTGTCAGAACAAGCTTCTTCCGGCAGATGCTGACAAAAGGACATGCTACTGCATTTTTCAGACTGAAAGAAGAAAAATGTCCTGTAAGCAAGTTGAAACTGTCAGAACAAGCTTCTTCTGGCAGAGCCTGACAAAAAAACATGTTACTGCAGATTTCAGACTGGAATCAACAAAATGACCTGAAAACAAGTTGAAACTGTCAGAACAAGCTTCTTCCGGCAGATGCTGACAAAAGGACATGCTACTGCATTTTTCAGACTGAAAGAAGAAAAATGTCCTGTAAACAAGTTGAAACTGTCAGAACAAGCTTCTTCTGGCAGAGCCTGACAAAAAAACATGTTACTGCAGATTTCAGACTGGAATCAACAAAATGACCTGAAAACAAGTTGAAACTGTCAGAACAAGCTTCTTCCGGCAGATGCTGACAAAAGGACATGCTACTGCATTTTTCAGACTGAAAGAAGAAAAATGTCCTGTAAGCAAGTTGACACTGTCAGAACAAGCGTCTTCCGGCAGATGCTGACAAAAGGACATGCTACTGCATTTTTCAGACTGAAAGAAGAAAAATGTCCTGTAAACAAGTTGAAACTGTCAGAACAAGCTTCTTCTGGCAGAGCCTGACAAAAAAACATGTTACTGCAGATTTCAGACTGGAATCAACAAAATGACCTGAAAACAAGTTGACACTGTCAGAACAAGCTTCTTCCGGCAGATGCTGACAAAAGGACATGCTACTGCATTTTTCAGACTGAAAGAAGAAAAATGTCCTGTAAACAAGTTGAAACTGTCAGAACAAGCTTCTTCTGGCAGAGCCTGACAAAAAAACATGTTACTGCAGATTTCAGACTGGAATCAACAAAATGACCTGAAAACAAGTTGACACTGTCAGAACAAGCTTCTTCCGGCAGATGCTGACAAAAAAACATGTTACTGCAGATTTCAGACTGGAATCAACAAAATGACCTGAAAACAAGTTGACACTGTCAGAACAAGCTTCTTCCGGCAGATGCTGACAAAAAAACATGTTACTGCAGATTTCAGACTGGAATCAACAAAATGACCTGAAAACAAGTTGACACTGTCAGAACAAGCTTCTTCCGGCAGATGCTGACAAAAGGACATGCTACTGCATTTTTCAGACTGAAAGAAGAAAAATGTCCTGTAAACAAGTTGAAACTGTCAGAACAAGCTTCTTCTGGCAGAGCCTGACAAAAAAACATGTTACTGCAGATTTCAGACTGGAATCAACAAAATGACCTGAAAACAAGTTGAAACTGTCAGAACAAGCTTCTTCCGGCAGATGCTGACAAAAGGACATGCTACTGCATTTTTCAGACTGAAAGAAGAAAAATGTCCTGTAAACAAGTTGAAACTGTCAGAACAAGCTTCTTCTGGCAGAGCCTGACAAAAAAACATGTTACTGCAGATTTCAGACTGGAATCAACAAAATGACCTGAAAACAAGTTGACACTGTCAGAACAAGCTTCTTCCGGCAGATGCTGACAAAAGGACATGCTACTGCATTTTTCAGACTGAAAGAAGAAAAATGTCCTGTAAACAAGTTGAAACTGTCAGAACAAGCTTCTTCTGGCAGAGCCTGACAAAAAAACATGTTACTGCAGATTTCAGACTGGAATCAACAAAATGACCTGAAAACAAGTTGAAACTGTCAGAACAAGCTTCTTCCGGCAGATGCTGACAAAAGGACATGCTACTGCATTTTTCAGACTGAAAGAAGAAAAATGTCCTGTAAACAAGTTGAAACTGTCAGAACAAGCTTCTTCTGGCAGAGCCTGACAAAAAAACATGTTACTGCAGATTTCAGACTGGAATCAACAAAATGACCTGAAAACAAGTTGACACTGTCAGAACAAGCTTCTTCCGGCAGATGCTGACAAAAAAACATGTTACTGCAGATTTCAGACTGGAATCAACAAAATGACCTGAAAACAAGTTGAAACTGTCAGAACAAGCTTCTTCCGGCAGATGCTGACAAAAGGACATGCTACTGCATTTTTCAGACTGAAAGAAGAAAAATGTCCTGTAAACAAGTTGAAACTGTCAGAACAAGCTTCTTCTGGCAGAGCCTGACAAAAAAACATGTTACTGCAGATTTCAGACTGGAATAAACAAAATGACCTGAAAACAAGTTGACACTGTCAGAACAAGCTTCTTCCGGCAGATGCTGACAAAAGGACATGCTACTGCATTTTTCAGACTGAAAGAAGAAAAATGTCCTGTAAACAAGTTGAAACTGTCAGAACAAGCTTCTTCTGGCAGAGCCTGACAAAAAAACATGTTACTGCAGATTTCAGACTGGAATCAACAAAATGACCTGAAAACAAGTTGAAACTGTCAGAACAAGCTTCTTCCGGCAGATGCTGACAAAAGGACATGCTACTGCATTTTTCAGACTGAAAGAAGAAAAATGTCCTGTAAACAAGTTGAAACTGTCAGAACAAGCTTCTTCTGGCAGAGCCTGACAAAAAAACATGTTACTGCAGATTTCAGACTGGAATCAACAAAATGACCTGAAAACAAGTTGAAACTGTCAGAACAAGCTTCTTCCGGCAGATGCTGACAAAAGGACATGCTACTGCATTTTTCAGACTGAAAGAAGAAAAATGTCCTGTAAGCAAGTTGACACTGTCAGAACAAGCTTCTTCCGGCAGATGCTGACAAAAGGACATGCTACTGCATTTTTCAGACTGAAAGAAGAAAAATGTCCTGTAAACAAGTTGAAACTGTCAGAACAAGCTTCTTCTGGCAGAGCCTGACAAAAAAACATGTTACTGCAGATTTCAGACTGGAATAAACAAAATGACCTGAAAACAAGTTGACACTGTCAGAACAAGCTTCTTCCGGCAGATGCTGACAAAAGGACATGCTACTGCATTTTTCAGACTGGAATCAACAAAATGACCTGAAAACAAGTTGAAACTGTCAGAACAAGCTTCTTCCGGCAGATGCTGACAAAAGGACATGCTACTGCATTTTTCAGACTGAAAGAAGAAAAATGTCCTGTAAACAAGTTGAAACTGTCAGAACAAGCTTCTTCTGGCAGAGCCTGACAAAAAAACATGTTACTGCAGATTTCAGACTGGAATCAACAAAATGACCTGAAAACAAGTTGACACTGTCAGAACAAGCTTCTTCCGGCAGATGCTGACAAAAAAACATGTTACTGCAGATTTCAGACTGGAATCAACAAAATGACCTGAAAACAAGTTGACACTGTCAGAACAAGCTTCTTCCGGCAGATGCTGACAAAAGGACATGCTACTGCATTTTTCAGACTGAAAGAAGAAAAATGTCCTGTAAACAAGTTGAAACTGTCAGAACAAGCTTCTTCTGGCAGAGCCTGACAAAAAAACATGTTACTGCAGATTTCAGACTGGAATCAACAAAATGACCTGAAAACAAGTTGAAACTGTCAGAACAAGCTTCTTCCGGCAGATGCTGACAAAAGGACATGCTACTGCATTTTTCAGACTGAAAGAAGAAAAATGTCCTGTAAACAAGTTGAAACTGTCAGAACAAGCTTCTTCTGGCAGAGCCTGACAAAAAAACATGTTACTGCAGATTTCAGACTGGAATCAACAAAATGACCTGAAAACAAGTTGAAACTGTCAGAACAAGCTTCTTCCGGCAGATGCTGACAAAAAAACATGTTACTGCAGATTTCAGACTGGAATCAACAAAATGACCTGAAAACAAGTTGACACTGTCAGAACAAGCTTCTTCCGGCAGATGCTGACAAAAAAACATGTTACTGCAGATTTCAGACTGGAATCAACAAAATGACCTGAAAACAAGTTGACACTGTCAGAACAAGCTTCTTCCGGCAGATGCTGACAAAAAAACATGTTACTGCAGATTTCAGACTGGAATCAACAAAATGACCTGAAAACAAGTTGACACTGTCAGAACAAGCTTCTTCCGGCAGATGCTGACAAAAAAACATGTTACTGCAGATTTCAGACTGGAATCAACAAAATGACCTGAAAACAAGTTGAAACTGTCAGAACAAGCTTCTTCCGGCAGAGCCTGACAAAAAAACATGTTACTGCAGATTTCAGACTGGAATCAACAAAATGACCTGAAAACAAGTTGACACTGTCAGAACAAGCTTCTTCCGGCAGATGCTGACAAAAGGACATGCTACTGCATTTTTCAGACTGAAAGAAGAAAAATGTCCTGTAAACAAGTTGAAACTGTCAGAACAAGCTTCTTCTGGCAGAGCCTGACAAAAAAACATGTTACTGCAGATTTCAGACTGGAATCAACAAAATGACCTGAAAACAAGTTGACACTGTCAGAACAAGCTTCTTCCGGCAGATGCTGACAAAAAAACATGTTACTGCAGATTTCAGACTGGAATCAACAAAATGACCTGAAAACAAGTTGACACTGTCAGAACAAGCTTCTTCCGGCAGATGCTGACAAAAGGACATGCTACTGCATTTTTCAGACTGAAAGAAGAAAAATGTCCTGTAAACAAGTTGAAACTGTCAGAACAAGCTTCTTCTGGCAGAGCCTGACAAAAAAACATGTTACTGCAGATTTCAGACTGGAATCAACAAAATGACCTGAAAACAAGTTGAAACTGTCAGAACAAGCTTCTTTCGGCAGATGCTGACAAAAGGACATGCTACTGCATTTTTCAGACTGAAAGAAGAAAAATGTCCTGTAAACAAGTTGAAACTGTCAGAACAAGCTTCTTCTGGCAGAGCCTGACAAAAAAACATGTTACTGCAGATTTCAGACTGGAATAAACAAAATGACCTGAAAACAAGTTGACACTGTCAGAACAAGCTTCTTCCGGCAGATGCTGACAAAAGGACATGCTACTGCATTTTTCAGACTGAAAGAAGAAAAATGTCCTGTAAACAAGTTGAAACTGTCAGAACAAGCTTCTTCTGGCAGAGCCTGACAAAAAAACATGTTACTGCAGATTTCAGACTGGAATCAACAAAATGACCTGAAAACAAGTTGACACTGTCAGAACAAGCTTCTTCCGGCAGATGCTGACAAAAAAACATGTTACTGCAGATTTCAGACTGGAATCAACAAAATGACCTGAAAACAAGTTGACACTGTCAGAACAAGCTTCTTCCGGCAGATGCTGACAAAAGGACATGCTACTGCATTTTTCAGACTGAAAGAAGAAAAATGTCCTGTAAACAAGTTGAAACTGTCAGAACAAGCTTCTTCTGGCAGAGCCTGACAAAAAAACATGTTACTGCAGATTTCAGACTGGAATCAACAAAATGACCTGAAAACAAGTTGAAACTGTCAGAACAAGCTTCTTCCGGCAGATGCTGACAAAAAAACATGTTACTGCAGATTTCAGACTGGAATCAACAAAATGACCTGAAAACAAGTTGACACTGTCAGAACAAGCTTCTTCCGGCAGATGCTGACAAAAAAACATGTTACTGCAGATTTCAGACTGGAATCAACAAAATGACCTGAAAACAAGTTGACACTGTCAGAACAAGCTTCTTCCGGCAGATGCTGACAAAAGGACATGCTACTGCATTTTTCAGACTGAAAGAAGAAAAATGTCCTGTAAACAAGTTGAAACTGTCAGAACAAGCTTCTTCTGGCAGAGCCTGACAAAAAAACATGTTACTGCAGATTTCAGACTGGAATCAACAAAATGACCCGAAAACAAGTTGACACTGTCAGAACAAGCTTCTTCCGGCAGATGCTGACAAAAGGACATGCTACTGCATTTTTCAGACTGAAAGAAGAAAAATGTCCTGTAAACAAGTTGAAACTGTCAGAACAAGCTTCTTCTGGCAGAGCCTGACAAAAAAACATGTTACTGCAGATTTCAGACTGGAATAAACAAAATGACCTGAAAACAAGTTGACACTGTCAGAACAAGCTTCTTCCGGCAGATGCTGACAAAAGGACATGCTACTGCATTTTTCAGACTGAAAGAAGAAAAATGTCCTGTAAACAAGTTGAAACTGTCAGAACAAGCTTCTTCTGGCAGAGCCTGACAAAAAAACATGTTACTGCAGATTTCAGACTGGAATCAACAAAATGACCTGAAAACAAGTTGACACTGTCAGAACAAGCTTCTTCCGGCAGATGCTGACAAAAAAACATGTTACTGCAGATTTCAGACTGGAATCAACAAAATGACCTGAAAACAAGTTGACACTGTCAGAACAAGCTTCTTCCGGCAGATGCTGACAAAAGGACATGCTACTGCATTTTTCAGACTGAAAGAAGAAAAATGTCCTGTAAACAAGTTGAAACTGTCAGAACAAGCTTCTTCTGGCAGAGCCTGACAAAAAAACATGTTACTGCAGATTTCAGACTGGAATCAACAAAATGACCTGAAAACAAGTTGAAACTGTCAGAACAAGCTTCTTCCGGCAGATGCTGACAAAAGGACATGCTACTGCATTTTTCAGACTGAAAGAAGAAAAATGTCCTGTAAACAAGTTGAAACTGTCAGAACAAGCTTCTTCTGGCAGAGCCTGACAAAAAAACATGTTACTGCAGATTTCAGACTGGAATCAACAAAATGACCTGAAAACAAGTTGACACTGTCAGAACAAGCTTCTTCCGGCAGATGCTGACAAAAAAACATGTTACTGCAGATTTCAGACTGGAATCAACAAAATGAACTGAAAACAAGTTGAAACTGTCAGAACAAGCTTCTTCCGGCAGATGCTGACAAAAGGACATGCTACTGCATTTTTCAGACTGAAAGAAGAAAAATGTCCTGTAAACAAGTTGAAACTGTCAGAACAAGCTTCTTCTGGCAGAGCCTGACAAAAAAACATGTTACTGCAGATTTCAGACTGGAATAAACAAAATGACCTGAAAACAAGTTGACACTGTCAGAACAAGCTTCTTCCGGCAGATGCTGACAAAAGGACATGCTACTGCATTTTTCAGACTGAAAGAAGAAAAATGTCCTGTAAACAAGTTGAAACTGTCAGAACAAGCTTCTTCTGGCAGAGCCTGACAAAAAAACATGTTACTGCAGATTTCAGACTGGAATCAACAAAATGACCTGAAAACAAGTTGACACTGTCAGAACAAGCTTCTTCCGGCAGATGCTGACAAAAAAACATGTTACTGCAGATTTCAGACTGGAATCAACAAAATGACCTGAAAACAAGTTGACACTGTCAGAACAAGCTTCTTCCGGCAGATGCTGACAAAAGGACATGCTACTGCATTTTTCAGACTGAAAGAAGAAAAATGTCCTGTAAACAAGTTGAAACTGTCAGAACAAGCTTCTTCTGGCAGAGCCTGACAAAAAAACATGTTACTGCAGATTTCAGACTGGAATCAACAAAATGACCTGAAAACAAGTTGAAACTGTCAGAACAAGCTTCTTCCGGCAGATGCTGACAAAAAAACATGTTACTGCAGATTTCAGACTGGAATCAACAAAATGACCTGAAAACAAGTTGACACTGTCAGAACAAGCTTCTTCCGGCAGATGCTGACAAAAAAACATGTTACTGCAGATTTCAGACTGGAATCAACAAAATGACCTGAAAACAAGTTGACACTGTCAGAACAAGCTTCTTCCGGCAGATGCTGACAAAAGGACATGCTACTGCATTTTTCAGACTGAAAGAAGAAAAATGTCCTGTAAACAAGTTGAAACTGTCAGAACAAGCTTCTTCTGGCAGAGCCTGACAAAAAAACATGTTACTGCAGATTTCAGACTGGAATCAACAAAATGACCTGAAAACAAGTTGAAACTGTCAGAACAAGCTTCTTCCGGCAGATGCTGACAAAAAAACATGTTACTGCAGATTTCAGACTGGAATCAACAAAATGACCTGAAAACAAGTTGACACTGTCAGAACAAGCTTCTTCCGGCAGATGCTGACAAAAAAACATGTTACTGCAGATTTCAGACTGGAATCAACAAAATGACCTGAAAACAAGTTGACACTGTCAGAACAAGCTTCTTCCGGCAGATGCTGACAAAAGGACATGCTACTGCATTTTTCAGACTGAAAGAAGAAAAATGTCCTGTAAACAAGTTGAAACTGTCAGAACAAGCTTCTTCTGGCAGAGCCTGACAAAAAAACATGTTACTGCAGATTTCAGACTGGAATCAACAAAATGACCCGAAAACAAGTTGACACTGTCAGAACAAGCTTCTTCCGGCAGATGCTGACAAAAGGACATGCTACTGCATTTTTCAGACTGAAAGAAGAAAAATGTCCTGTAAACAAGTTGAAACTGTCAGAACAAGCTTCTTCTGGCAGAGCCTGACAAAAAAACATGTTACTGCAGATTTCAGACTGGAATAAACAAAATGACCTGAAAACAAGTTGACACTGTCAGAACAAGCTTCTTCCGGCAGATGCTGACAAAAGGACATGCTACTGCATTTTTCAGACTGAAAGAAGAAAAATGTCCTGTAAACAAGTTGAAACTGTCAGAACAAGCTTCTTCTGGCAGAGCCTGACAAAAAAACATGTTACTGCAGATTTCAGACTGGAATCAACAAAATGACCTGAAAACAAGTTGACACTGTCAGAACAAGCTTCTTCCGGCAGATGCTGACAAAAAAACATGTTACTGCAGATTTCAGACTGGAATCAACAAAATGACCTGAAAACAAGTTGACACTGTCAGAACAAGCTTCTTCCGGCAGATGCTGACAAAAGGACATGCTACTGCATTTTTCAGACTGAAAGAAGAAAAATGTCCTGTAAACAAGTTGAAACTGTCAGAACAAGCTTCTTCTGGCAGAGCCTGACAAAAAAACATGTTACTGCAGATTTCAGACTGGAATCAACAAAATGACCTGAAAACAAGTTGAAACTGTCAGAACAAGCTTCTTTCGGCAGATGCTGACAAAAGGACATGCTACTGCATTTTTCAGACTGAAAGAAGAAAAATGTCCTGTAAACAAGTTGAAACTGTCAGAACAAGCTTCTTCTGGCAGAGCCTGACAAAAAAACATGTTACTGCAGATTTCAGACTGGAATAAACAAAATGACCTGAAAACAAGTTGACACTGTCAGAAGAAGCTTCTTCCGGCAGATGCTGACAAAAGGACATGCTACTGCATTTTTCAGACTGAAAGAAGAAAAATGTCCTGTAAACAAGTTGAAACTGTCAGAACAAGCTTCTTCTGGCAGAGCCTGACAAAAAAACATGTTACTGCAGATTTCAGACTGGAATCAACAAAATGACCTGAAAACAAGTTGACACTGTCAGAACAAGCTTCTTCCGGCAGATGCTGACAAAAAAACATGTTACTGCAGATTTCAGACTGGAATCAACAAAATGACCTGAAAACAAGTTGACACTGTCAGAACAAGCTTCTTCCGGCAGATGCTGACAAAAGGACATGCTACTGCATTTTTCAGACTGAAAGAAGAAAAATGTCCTGTAAACAAGTTGAAACTGTCAGAACAAGCTTCTTCTGGCAGAGCCTGACAAAAAAACATGTTACTGCAGATTTCAGACTGGAATCAACAAAATGACCTGAAAACAAGTTGAAACTGTCAGAACAAGCTTCTTTCGGCAGATGCTGACAAAAGGACATGCTACTGCATTTTTCAGACTGAAAGAAGAAAAATGTCCTGTAAACAAGTTGAAACTGTCAGAACAAGCTTCTTCTGGCAGAGCCTGACAAAAAAACATGTTACTGCAGATTTCAGACTGGAATCAACAAAATGACCTGAAAACAAGTTGACACTGTCAGAACAAGCTTCTTCCGGCAGATGCTGACAAAAAAACATGTTACTGCAGATTTCAGACTGGAATCAACAAAATGACCTGAAAACAAGTTGACACTGTCAGAACAAGCTTCTTCCGGCAGATGCTGACAAAAAAACATGTTACTGCAGATTTCAGACTGGAATCAACAAAATGACCTGAAAACAAGTTGAAACTGTCAGAACAAGCTTCTTCCGGCAGAGCCTGACAAAAAAACATGTTACTGCAGATTTCAGACTGGAATCAACAAAATGACCTGAAAACAAGTTGACACTGTCAGAACAAGCTTCTTCCGGCAGATGCTGACAAAAAAACATGTTACTGCAGATTTCAGACTGGAATCAACAAAATGACCTGAAAACAAGTTGACACTGTCAGAACAAGCTTCTTCCGGCAGATGCTGACAAAAGGACATGCTACTGCATTTTTCAGACTGAAAGAAGAAAAATGTCCTGTAAACAAGTTGAAACTGTCAGAACAAGCTTCTTCTGGCAGAGCCTGACAAAAAAACATGTTACTGCAGATTTCAGACTGGAATCAACAAAATGACCTGAAAACAAGTTGAAACTGTCAGAACAAGCTTCTTCCGGCAGATGCTGACAAAAGGACATGCTACTGCATTTTTCAGACTGAAAGAAGAAAAATGTCCTGTAAACAAGTTGAAACTGTCAGAACAAGCTTCTTCTGGCAGAGCCTGACAAAAAAACATGTTACTGCAGATTTCAGACTGGAATCAACAAAATGACCTGAAAACAAGTTGAAACTGTCAGAACAAGCTTCTTCCGGCAGATGCTGACAAAAAAACATGTTACTGCAGATTTCAGACTGGAATCAACAAAATGACCTGAAAACAAGTTGACACTGTCAGAACAAGCTTCTTCCGGCAGATGCTGACAAAAGGACATGCTACTGCATTTTTCAGACTGAAAGAAGAAAAATGTCCTGTAAACAAGTTGAAACTGTCAGAACAAGCTTCTTCCGGCAGATGCTGACAAAAGGACATGCTACTGCATTTTTCAGACTGAAAGAAGAAAAATGTCCTGTAAACAAGTTGAAACTGTCAGAACAAGCTTCTTCTGGCAGAGCCTGACAAAAAAACATGTTACTGCAGATTTCAGACTGGAATCAACAAAATGACCTGAAAACAAGTTGAAACTGTCAGAACAAGCTTCTTCCGGCAGATGCTGACAAAAGGACATGCTACTGCATTTTTCAGACTGAAAGAAGAAAAATGTCCTGTAAACAAGTTGAAACTGTCAGAACAAGCTTCTTCCGGCAGATGCTGACAAAAGGACATGCTACTGCATTTTTCAGACTGAAAGAAGAAAAATGTCCTGTAAACAAGTTGAAACTGTCAGAACAAGCTTCTTCCGGCAGATGCTGACAAAAGGACATGCTACTGCATTTTTCAGACTGAAAGAAGAAAAATGTCCTGTAAACAAGTTGAAACTGTCAGAACAAGCTTCTTCTGGCAGAGCCTGACAAAAAAACATGTTACTGCAGATTTCAGACTGGAATCAACAAAATGACCTGAAAACAAGTTGAAACTGTCAGAACAAGCTTCTTCCGGCAGATGCTGACAAAAGGACATGCTACTGCATTTTTCAGACTGAAAGAAGAAAAATGTCCTGTAAACAAGTTGAAACTGTCAGAACAAGCTTCTTCCGGCAGATGCTGACAAAAGGACATGCTACTGCATTTTTCAGACTGAAAGAAGAAAAATGTCCTGTAAACAAGTTGAAACTGTCAGAACAAGCTTCTTCTGGCAGAGCCTGACAAAAAAACATGTTACTGCAGATTTCAGACTGGAATCAACAAAATGACCTGAAAACAAGTTGAAACTGTCAGAACAAGCTTCTTCCGGCAGATGCTGACAAAAGGACATGCTACTGCATTTTTCAGACTGAAAGAAGAAAAATGTCCTGTAAGCAAGTTGACACTGTCAGAACAAGCTTCTTCCGGCAGATGCTGACAAAAGGACATGCTACTGCATTTTTCAGACTGAAAGAAGAAAAATGTCCTGTAAACAAGTTGAAACTGTCAGAACAAGCTTCTTCTGGCAGAGCCTGACAAAAAAACATGTTACTGCAGATTTCAGACTGGAATCAACAAAATGACCTGAAAACAAGTTGACACTGTCAGAACAAGCTTCTTCCGGCAGATGCTGACAAAAGGACATGCTACTGCATTTTTCAGACTGAAAGAAGAAAAATGTCCTGTAAACAAGTTGAAACTGTCAGAACAAGCTTCTTCTGGCAGAGCCTGACAAAAAAACATGTTACTGCAGATTTCAGACTGGAATCAACAAAATGACCTGAAAACAAGTTGAAACTGTCAGAACAAGCTTCTTCCGGCAGATGCTGACAAAAGGACATGCTACTGCATTTTTCAGACTGAAAGAAGAAAAATGTCCTGTAAACAAGTTGAAACTGTCAGAACAAGCTTCTTCTGGCAGAGCCTGACAAAAAAACATGTTACTGCAGATTTCAGACTGGAATCAACAAAATGACCTGAAAACAAGTTGACACTGTCAGAACAAGCTTCTTCCGGCAGATGCTGACAAAAGGACATGCTACTGCATTTTTCAGACTGAAAGAAGAAAAATGTCCTGTAAACAAGTTGAAACTGTCAGAACAAGCTTCTTCTGGCAGAGCCTGACAAAAAAACATGTTACTGCAGATTTCAGACTGGAATCAACAAAATGACCTGAAAACAAGTTGAAACTGTCAGAACAAGCTTCTTCCGGCAGATGCTGACAAAAGGACATGCTACTGCATTTTTCAGACTGAAAGAAGAAAAATGTCCTGTAAACAAGTTGAAACTGTCAGAACAAGCTTCTTCTGGCAGAGCCTGACAAAAAAACATGTTACTGCAGATTTCAGACTGGAATCAACAAAATGTCCTGTAAACAAGTTGAAACTGTCAGAACAAGCTTCTTCTGGCAGAGCCTGACAAAAAAACATGTTACTGCAGATTTCAGACTGGAATCAACAAAATGACCTGAAAACAAGTTGAAACTGTCAGAACAAGCTTCTTCCGGCAGATGCTGACAAAAGGACATGCTACTGCATTTTTCAGACTGAAAGAAGAAAAATGTCCTGTAAACAAGTTGAAACTGTCAGAACAAGCTTCTTCTGGCAGAGCCTGACAAAAAAACATGTTACTGCAGATTTCAGACTGGAATCAACAAAATGACCTGAAAACAAGTTGAAACTGTCAGAACAAGCTTCTTCCGGCAGATGCTACTGCATTTTTCAGACTGAAAGAAGAAAAATGTCCTGTAAGCAAGTTGACACTGTCAGAACAAGCTTCTTCCGGCAGATGCTGACAAAAGGACATGCTACTGCATTTTTCAGACTGAAAGAAGAAAAATGTCCTGTAAACAAGTTGAAACTGTCAGAACAAGCTTCTTCTGGCAGAGCCTGACAAAAAAACATGTTACTGCAGATTTCAGACTGGAATAAACAAAATGACCTGAAAACAAGTTGACACTGTCAGAACAAGCTTCTTCCGGCAGATGCTGACAAAAGGACATGCTACTGCATTTTTCAGACTGAAAGAAGAAAAATGTCCTGTAAACAAGTTGAAACTGTCAGAACAAGCTTCTTCTGGCAGAGCCTGACAAAAAAACATGTTACTGCAGATTTCAGACTGGAATCAACAAAATGACCTGAAAACAAGTTGAAACTGTCAGAACAAGCTTCTTCCGGCAGATGCTGACAAAAGGACATGCTACTGCATTTTTCAGACTGAAAGAAGAAAAATGTCCTGTAAACAAGTTGAAACTGTCAGAACAAGCTTCTTCTGGCAGAGCCTGACAAAAAAACATGTTACTGCAGATTTCAGACTGGAATCAACAAAATGACCTGAAAACAAGTTGACACTGTCAGAACAAGCTTCTTCCGGCAGATGCTGACAAAAAAACATGTTACTGCAGATTTCAGACTGGAATCAACAAAATGAACTGAAAACAAGTTGAAACTGTCAGAACAAGCTTCTTCCGGCAGATGCTGACAAAAGGACATGCTACTGCATTTTTCAGACTGAAAGAAGAAAAATGTCCTGTAAACAAGTTGAAACTGTCAGAACAAGCTTCTTCTGGCAGAGCCTGACAAAAAAACATGTTACTGCAGATTTCAGACTGGAATAAACAAAATGACCTGAAAACAAGTTGACACTGTCAGAACAAGCTTCTTCCGGCAGATGCTGACAAAAGGACATGCTACTGCATTTTTCAGACTGAAAGAAGAAAAATGTCCTGTAAACAAGTTGAAACTGTCAGAACAAGCTTCTTCTGGCAGAGCCTGACAAAAAAACATGTTACTGCAGATTTCAGACTGGAATCAACAAAATGACCTGAAAACAAGTTGACACTGTCAGAACAAGCTTCTTCCGGCAGATGCTGACAAAAAAACATGTTACTGCAGATTTCAGACTGGAATCAACAAAATGACCTGAAAACAAGTTGACACTGTCAGAACAAGCTTCTTCCGGCAGATGCTGACAAAAGGACATGCTACTGCATTTTTCAGACTGAAAGAAGAAAAATGTCCTGTAAACAAGTTGAAACTGTCAGAACAAGCTTCTTCTGGCAGAGCCTGACAAAAAAACATGTTACTGCAGATTTCAGACTGGAATCAACAAAATGACCTGAAAACAAGTTGAAACTGTCAGAACAAGCTTCTTCCGGCAGATGCTGACAAAAAAACATGTTACTGCAGATTTCAGACTGGAATCAACAAAATGACCTGAAAACAAGTTGACACTGTCAGAACAAGCTTCTTCCGGCAGATGCTGACAAAAAAACATGTTACTGCAGATTTCAGACTGGAATCAACAAAATGACCTGAAAACAAGTTGACACTGTCAGAACAAGCTTCTTCCGGCAGATGCTGACAAAAGGACATGCTACTGCATTTTTCAGACTGAAAGAAGAAAAATGTCCTGTAAACAAGTTGAAACTGTCAGAACAAGCTTCTTCTGGCAGAGCCTGACAAAAAAACATGTTACTGCAGATTTCAGACTGGAATCAACAAAATGACCTGAAAACAAGTTGACACTGTCAGAACAAGCTTCTTCCGGCAGATGCTGACAAAAGGACATGCTACTGCATTTTTCAGACTGAAAGAAGAAAAATGTCCTGTAAACAAGTTGAAACTGTCAGAACAAGCTTCTTCTGGCAGAGCCTGACAAAAAAACATGTTACTGCAGATTTCAGACTGGAATAAACAAAATGACCTGAAAACAAGTTGACACTGTCAGAACAAGCTTCTTCCGGCAGATGCTGACAAAAGGACATGCTACTGCATTTTTCAGACTGAAAGAAGAAAAATGTCCTGTAAACAAGTTGAAACTGTCAGAACAAGCTTCTTCTGGCAGAGCCTGACAAAAAAACATGTTACTGCAGATTTCAGACTGGAATCAACAAAATGACCTGAAAACAAGTTGACACTGTCAGAACAAGCTTCTTCCGGCAGATGCTGACAAAAAAACATGTTACTGCAGATTTCAGACTGGAATCAACAAAATGACCTGAAAACAAGTTGACACTGTCAGAACAAGCTTCTTCCGGCAGATGCTGACAAAAGGACATGCTACTGCATTTTTCAGACTGAAAGAAGAAAAATGTCCTGTAAACAAGTTGAAACTGTCAGAACAAGCTTCTTCTGGCAGAGCCTGACAAAAAAACATGTTACTGCAGATTTCAGACTGGAATCAACAAAATGACCTGAAAACAAGTTGAAACTGTCAGAACAAGCTTCTTTCGGCAGATGCTGACAAAAGGACATGCTACTGCATTTTTCAGACTGAAAGAAGAAAAATGTCCTGTAAACAAGTTGAAACTGTCAGAACAAGCTTCTTCTGGCAGAGCCTGACAAAAAAACATGTTACTGCAGATTTCAGACTGGAATAAACAAAATGACCTGAAAACAAGTTGACACTGTCAGAAGAAGCTTCTTCCGGCAGATGCTGACAAAAGGACATGCTACTGCATTTTTCAGACTGAAAGAAGAAAAATGTCCTGTAAACAAGTTGAAACTGTCAGAACAAGCTTCTTCTGGCAGAGCCTGACAAAAAAACATGTTACTGCAGATTTCAGACTGGAATCAACAAAATGACCTGAAAACAAGTTGACACTGTCAGAACAAGCTTCTTCCGGCAGATGCTGACAAAAAAACATGTTACTGCAGATTTCAGACTGGAATCAACAAAATGACCTGAAAACAAGTTGACACTGTCAGAACAAGCTTCTTCCGGCAGATGCTGACAAAAGGACATGCTACTGCATTTTTCAGACTGAAAGAAGAAAAATGTCCTGTAAACAAGTTGAAACTGTCAGAACAAGCTTCTTCTGGCAGAGCCTGACAAAAAAACATGTTACTGCAGATTTCAGACTGGAATCAACAAAATGACCTGAAAACAAGTTGAAACTGTCAGAACAAGCTTCTTTCGGCAGATGCTGACAAAAGGACATGCTACTGCATTTTTCAGACTGAAAGAAGAAAAATGTCCTGTAAACAAGTTGAAACTGTCAGAACAAGCTTCTTCTGGCAGAGCCTGACAAAAAAACATGTTACTGCAGATTTCAGACTGGAATCAACAAAATGACCTGAAAACAAGTTGACACTGTCAGAACAAGCTTCTTCCGGCAGATGCTGACAAAAAAACATGTTACTGCAGATTTCAGACTGGAATCAACAAAATGACCTGAAAACAAGTTGACACTGTCAGAACAAGCTTCTTCCGGCAGATGCTGACAAAAAAACATGTTACTGCAGATTTCAGACTGGAATCAACAAAATGACCTGAAAACAAGTTGAAACTGTCAGAACAAGCTTCTTCCGGCAGAGCCTGACAAAAAAACATGTTACTGCAGATTTCAGACTGGAATCAACAAAATGACCTGAAAACAAGTTGACACTGTCAGAACAAGCTTCTTCCGGCAGATGCTGACAAAAAAACATGTTACTGCAGATTTCAGACTGGAATCAACAAAATGACCTGAAAACAAGTTGACACTGTCAGAACAAGCTTCTTCCGGCAGATGCTGACAAAAGGACATGCTACTGCATTTTTCAGACTGAAAGAAGAAAAATGTCCTGTAAACAAGTTGAAACTGTCAGAACAAGCTTCTTCTGGCAGAGCCTGACAAAAAAACATGTTACTGCAGATTTCAGACTGGAATCAACAAAATGACCTGAAAACAAGTTGAAACTGTCAGAACAAGCTTCTTCCGGCAGATGCTGACAAAAGGACATGCTACTGCATTTTTCAGACTGAAAGAAGAAAAATGTCCTGTAAACAAGTTGAAACTGTCAGAACAAGCTTCTTCTGGCAGAGCCTGACAAAAAAACATGTTACTGCAGATTTCAGACTGGAATCAACAAAATGACCTGAAAACAAGTTGAAACTGTCAGAACAAGCTTCTTCCGGCAGATGCTGACAAAAAAACATGTTACTGCAGATTTCAGACTGGAATCAACAAAATGACCTGAAAACAAGTTGACACTGTCAGAACAAGCTTCTTCCGGCAGATGCTGACAAAAGGACATGCTACTGCATTTTTCAGACTGAAAGAAGAAAAATGTCCTGTAAACAAGTTGAAACTGTCAGAACAAGCTTCTTCCGGCAGATGCTGACAAAAGGACATGCTACTGCATTTTTCAGACTGAAAGAAGAAAAATGTCCTGTAAACAAGTTGAAACTGTCAGAACAAGCTTCTTCTGGCAGAGCCTGACAAAAAAACATGTTACTGCAGATTTCAGACTGGAATCAACAAAATGACCTGAAAACAAGTTGAAACTGTCAGAACAAGCTTCTTCCGGCAGATGCTGACAAAAGGACATGCTACTGCATTTTTCAGACTGAAAGAAGAAAAATGTCCTGTAAACAAGTTGAAACTGTCAGAACAAGCTTCTTCCGGCAGATGCTGACAAAAGGACATGCTACTGCATTTTTCAGACTGAAAGAAGAAAAATGTCCTGTAAACAAGTTGAAACTGTCAGAACAAGCTTCTTCCGGCAGATGCTGACAAAAGGACATGCTACTGCATTTTTCAGACTGAAAGAAGAAAAATGTCCTGTAAACAAGTTGAAACTGTCAGAACAAGCTTCTTCTGGCAGAGCCTGACAAAAAAACATGTTACTGCAGATTTCAGACTGGAATCAACAAAATGACCTGAAAACAAGTTGAAACTGTCAGAACAAGCTTCTTCCGGCAGATGCTGACAAAAGGACATGCTACTGCATTTTTCAGACTGAAAGAAGAAAAATGTCCTGTAAACAAGTTGAAACTGTCAGAACAAGCTTCTTCCGGCAGATGCTGACAAAAGGACATGCTACTGCATTTTTCAGACTGAAAGAAGAAAAATGTCCTGTAAACAAGTTGAAACTGTCAGAACAAGCTTCTTCTGGCAGAGCCTGACAAAAAAACATGTTACTGCAGATTTCAGACTGGAATCAACAAAATGACCTGAAAACAAGTTGAAACTGTCAGAACAAGCTTCTTTCGGCAGATGCTGACAAAAGGACATGCTACTGCATTTTTCAGACTGAAAGAAGAAAAATGTCCTGTAAACAAGTTGAAACTGTCAGAACAAGCTTCTTCTGGCAGAGCCTGACAAAAAAACATGTTACTGCAGATTTCAGACTGGAATCAACAAAATGACCTGAAAACAAGTTGACACTGTCAGAACAAGCTTCTTCCGGCAGATGCTGACAAAAAAACATGTTACTGCAGATTTCAGACTGGAATCAACAAAATGACCTGAAAACAAGTTGACACTGTCAGAACAAGCTTCTTCCGGCAGATGCTGACAAAAAAACATGTTACTGCAGATTTCAGACTGGAATCAACAAAATGACCTGAAAACAAGTTGAAACTGTCAGAACAAGCTTCTTCCGGCAGAGCCTGACAAAAAAACATGTTACTGCAGATTTCAGACTGGAATCAACAAAATGACCTGAAAACAAGTTGACACTGTCAGAACAAGCTTCTTCCGGCAGATGCTGACAAAAAAACATGTTACTGCAGATTTCAGACTGGAATCAACAAAATGACCTGAAAACAAGTTGACACTGTCAGAACAAGCTTCTTCCGGCAGATGCTGACAAAAGGACATGCTACTGCATTTTTCAGACTGAAAGAAGAAAAATGTCCTGTAAACAAGTTGAAACTGTCAGAACAAGCTTCTTCTGGCAGAGCCTGACAAAAAAACATGTTACTGCAGATTTCAGACTGGAATCAACAAAATGACCTGAAAACAAGTTGAAACTGTCAGAACAAGCTTCTTCCGGCAGATGCTGACAAAAAAACATGTTACTGCAGATTTCAGACTGGAATCAACAAAATGACCTGAAAACAAGTTGACACTGTCAGAACAAGCTTCTTCCGGCAGATGCTGACAAAAGGACATGCTACTGCATTTTTCAGACTGAAAGAAGAAAAATGTCCTGTAAACAAGTTGAAACTGTCAGAACAAGCTTCTTCCGGCAGATGCTGACAAAAGGACATGCTACTGCATTTTTCAGACTGAAAGAAGAAAAATGTCCTGTAAACAAGTTGAAACTGTCAGAACAAGCTTCTTCTGGCAGAGCCTGACAAAAAAACATGTTACTGCAGATTTCAGACTGGAATCAACAAAATGACCTGAAAACAAGTTGAAACTGTCAGAACAAGCTTCTTCCGGCAGATGCTGACAAAAAAACATGTTACTGCAGATTTCAGACTGGAATCAACAAAATGACCTGAAAACAAGTTGACACTGTCAGAACAAGCTTCTTCCGGCAGATGCTGACAAAAAAACATGTTACTGCAGATTTCAGACTGGAATCAACAAAATGACCTGAAAACAAGTTGACACTGTCAGAACAAGCTTCTTCCGGCAGATGCTGACAAAAGGACATGCTACTGCATTTTTCAGACTGAAAGAAGAAAAATGTCCTGTAAACAAGTTGAAACTGTCAGAACAAGCTTCTTCTGGCAGAGCCTGACAAAAAAACATGTTACTGCAGATTTCAGACTGGAATCAACAAAATGACCTGAAAACAAGTTGACACTGTCAGAACAAGCTTCTTCCGGCAGATGCTGACAAAAGGACATGCTACTGCATTTTTCAGACTGAAAGAAGAAAAATGTCCTGTAAACAAGTTGAAACTGTCAGAACAAGCTTCTTCTGGCAGAGCCTGACAAAAAAACATGTTACTGCAGATTTCAGACTGGAATAAACAAAATGACCTGAAAACAAGTTGACACTGTCAGAACAAGCTTCTTCCGGCAGATGCTGACAAAAGGACATGCTACTGCATTTTTCAGACTGAAAGAAGAAAAATGTCCTGTAAACAAGTTGAAACTGTCAGAACAAGCTTCTTCTGGCAGAGCCTGACAAAAAAACATGTTACTGCAGATTTCAGACTGGAATCAACAAAATGACCTGAAAACAAGTTGACACTGTCAGAACAAGCTTCTTCCGGCAGATGCTGACAAAAAAACATGTTACTGCAGATTTCAGACTGGAATCAACAAAATGACCTGAAAACAAGTTGACACTGTCAGAACAAGCTTCTTCCGGCAGATGCTGACAAAAGGACATGCTACTGCATTTTTCAGACTGAAAGAAGAAAAATGTCCTGTAAACAAGTTGAAACTGTCAGAACAAGCTTCTTCTGGCAGAGCCTGACAAAAAAACATGTTACTGCAGATTTCAGACTGGAATCAACAAAATGACCTGAAAACAAGTTGAAACTGTCAGAACAAGCTTCTTTCGGCAGATGCTGACAAAAGGACATGCTACTGCATTTTTCAGACTGAAAGAAGAAAAATGTCCTGTAAACAAGTTGAAACTGTCAGAACAAGCTTCTTCTGGCAGAGCCTGACAAAAAAACATGTTACTGCAGATTTCAGACTGGAATAAACAAAATGACCTGAAAACAAGTTGACACTGTCAGAAGAAGCTTCTTCCGGCAGATGCTGACAAAAGGACATGCTACTGCATTTTTCAGACTGAAAGAAGAAAAATGTCCTGTAAACAAGTTGAAACTGTCAGAACAAGCTTCTTCTGGCAGAGCCTGACAAAAAAACATGTTACTGCAGATTTCAGACTGGAATCAACAAAATGACCTGAAAACAAGTTGACACTGTCAGAACAAGCTTCTTCCGGCAGATGCTGACAAAAAAACATGTTACTGCAGATTTCAGACTGGAATCAACAAAATGACCTGAAAACAAGTTGACACTGTCAGAACAAGCTTCTTCCGGCAGATGCTGACAAAAGGACATGCTACTGCATTTTTCAGACTGAAAGAAGAAAAATGTCCTGTAAACAAGTTGAAACTGTCAGAACAAGCTTCTTCTGGCAGAGCCTGACAAAAAAACATGTTACTGCAGATTTCAGACTGGAATCAACAAAATGACCTGAAAACAAGTTGAAACTGTCAGAACAAGCTTCTTTCGGCAGATGCTGACAAAAGGACATGCTACTGCATTTTTCAGACTGAAAGAAGAAAAATGTCCTGTAAACAAGTTGAAACTGTCAGAACAAGCTTCTTCTGGCAGAGCCTGACAAAAAAACATGTTACTGCAGATTTCAGACTGGAATCAACAAAATGACCTGAAAACAAGTTGACACTGTCAGAACAAGCTTCTTCCGGCAGATGCTGACAAAAAAACATGTTACTGCAGATTTCAGACTGGAATCAACAAAATGACCTGAAAACAAGTTGACACTGTCAGAACAAGCTTCTTCCGGCAGATGCTGACAAAAAAACATGTTACTGCAGATTTCAGACTGGAATCAACAAAATGACCTGAAAACAAGTTGAAACTGTCAGAACAAGCTTCTTCCGGCAGAGCCTGACAAAAAAACATGTTACTGCAGATTTCAGACTGGAATCAACAAAATGACCTGAAAACAAGTTGACACTGTCAGAACAAGCTTCTTCCGGCAGATGCTGACAAAAAAACATGTTACTGCAGATTTCAGACTGGAATCAACAAAATGACCTGAAAACAAGTTGACACTGTCAGAACAAGCTTCTTCCGGCAGATGCTGACAAAAGGACATGCTACTGCATTTTTCAGACTGAAAGAAGAAAAATGTCCTGTAAACAAGTTGAAACTGTCAGAACAAGCTTCTTCTGGCAGAGCCTGACAAAAAAACATGTTACTGCAGATTTCAGACTGGAATCAACAAAATGACCTGAAAACAAGTTGAAACTGTCAGAACAAGCTTCTTCCGGCAGATGCTGACAAAAGGACATGCTACTGCATTTTTCAGACTGAAAGAAGAAAAATGTCCTGTAAACAAGTTGAAACTGTCAGAACAAGCTTCTTCTGGCAGAGCCTGACAAAAAAACATGTTACTGCAGATTTCAGACTGGAATCAACAAAATGACCTGAAAACAAGTTGAAACTGTCAGAACAAGCTTCTTCCGGCAGATGCTGACAAAAAAACATGTTACTGCAGATTTCAGACTGGAATCAACAAAATGACCTGAAAACAAGTTGACACTGTCAGAACAAGCTTCTTCCGGCAGATGCTGACAAAAGGACATGCTACTGCATTTTTCAGACTGAAAGAAGAAAAATGTCCTGTAAACAAGTTGAAACTGTCAGAACA
The DNA here is from genome assembly GCF_040956055.1 of Brachionichthys hirsutus. Lineage (NCBI taxonomy): Eukaryota > Metazoa > Chordata > Actinopteri > Lophiiformes > Brachionichthyidae > Brachionichthys > Brachionichthys hirsutus. Next base: position 40,125 of record NW_027180401.1, read on the forward strand.
AGCTTCTTCCGGCAGATGCTGACAAAAGGACATGCTACTGCATTTTTCAGACTGAAAGAAGAAAAATGTCCTGTAAACAAGTTGAAACTGTCAGAACAAGCTTCTTCTGGCAGAGCCTGACAAAAAAACATGTTACTGCAGATTTCAGACTGGAATCAACAAAATGACCTGAAAACAAGTTGAAACTGTCAGAACAAGCTTCTTCCGGCAGATGCTGACAAAAGGACATGCTACTGCATTTTTCAGACTGAAAGAAGAAAAATGTCCTGTAAACAAGTTGAAACTGTCAGAACAAGCTTCTTCCGGCAGATGCTGACAAAAGGACATGCTACTGCATTTTTCAGACTGAAAGAAGAAAAATGTCCTGTAAACAAGTTGAAACTGTCAGAACAAGCTTCTTCCGGCAGATGCTGACAAAAGGACATGCTACTGCATTTTTCAGACTGAAAGAAGAAAAATGTCCTGTAAACAAGTTGAAACTGTCAGAACAAGCTTCTTCTGGCAGAGCCTGACAAAAAAACATGTTACTGCAGATTTCAGACTGGAATCAACAAAATGACCTGAAAACAAGTTGAAACTGTCAGAACAAGCTTCTTCCGGCAGATGCTGACAAAAGGACATGCTACTGCATTTTTCAGACTGAAAGAAGAAAAATGTCCTGTAAACAAGTTGAAACTGTCAGAACAAGCTTCTTCCGGCAGATGCTGACAAAAGGACATGCTACTGCATTTTTCAGACTGAAAGAAGAAAAATGTCCTGTAAACAAGTTGAAACTGTCAGAACAAGCTTCTTCTGGCAGAGCCTGACAAAAAAACATGTTACTGCAGATTTCAGACTGGAATCAACAAAATGACCTGAAAACAAGTTGAAACTGTCAGAACAAGCTTCTTTCGGCAGATGCTGACAAAAGGACATGCTACTGCATTTTTCAGACTGAAAGAAGAAAAATGTCCTGTAAACAAGTTGAAACTGTCAGAACAAGCTTCTTCTGGCAGAGCCTGACAAAAAAACATGTTACTGCAGATTTCAGACTGGAATCAACAAAATGACCTGAAAACAAGTTGACACTGTCAGAACAAGCTTCTTCCGGCAGATGCTGACAAAAAAACATGTTACTGCAGATTTCAGACTGGAATCAACAAAATGACCTGAAAACAAGTTGACACTGTCAGAACAAGCTTCTTCCGGCAGATGCTGACAAAAAAACATGTTACTGCAGATTTCAGACTGGAATCAACAAAATGACCTGAAAACAAGTTGAAACTGTCAGAACAAGCTTCTTCCGGCAGAGCCTGACAAAAAAACATGTTACTGCAGATTTCAGACTGGAATCAACAAAATGACCTGAAAACAAGTTGACACTGTCAGAACAAGCTTCTTCCGGCAGATGCTGACAAAAAAACATGTTACTGCAGATTTCAGACTGGAATCAACAAAATGACCTGAAAACAAGTTGACACTGTCAGAACAAGCTTCTTCCGGCAGATGCTGACAAAAGGACATGCTACTGCATTTTTCAGACTGAAAGAAGAAAAATGTCCTGTAAACAAGTTGAAACTGTCAGAACAAGCTTCTTCTGGCAGAGCCTGACAAAAAAACATGTTACTGCAGATTTCAGACTGGAATCAACAAAATGACCTGAAAACAAGTTGAAACTGTCAGAACAAGCTTCTTCCGGCAGATGCTGACAAAAAAACATGTTACTGCAGATTTCAGACTGGAATCAACAAAATGACCTGAAAACAAGTTGACACTGTCAGAACAAGCTTCTTCCGGCAGATGCTGACAAAAGGACATGCTACTGCATTTTTCAGACTGAAAGAAGAAAAATGTCCTGTAAACAAGTTGAAACTGTCAGAACAAGCTTCTTCCGGCAGATGCTGACAAAAGGACATGCTACTGCATTTTTCAGACTGAAAGAAGAAAAATGTCCTGTAAACAAGTTGAAACTGTCAGAACAAGCTTCTTCTGGCAGAGCCTGACAAAAAAACATGTTACTGCAGATTTCAGACTGGAATCAACAAAATGACCTGAAAACAAGTTGAAACTGTCAGAACAAGCTTCTTCCGGCAGATGCTGACAAAAGGACATGCTACTGCATTTTTCAGACTGAAAGAAGAAAAATGTCCTGTAAGCAAGTTGACACTGTCAGAACAAGCTTCTTCCGGCAGATGCTGACAAAAGGACATGCTACTGCATTTTTCAGACTGAAAGAAGAAAAATGTCCTGTAAACAAGTTGAAACTGTCAGAACAAGCTTCTTCTGGCAGAGCCTGACAAAAAAACATGTTACTGCAGATTTCAGACTGGAATCAACAAAATGACCTGAAAACAAGTTGAAACTGTCAGAACAAGCTTCTTCCGGCAGATGCTGACAAAAAAACATGTTACTGCAGATTTCAGACTGGAATCAACAAAATGTCCTGTAAGCAAGTTGACACTGTCAGAACAAGCTTCTTCCGGCAGATGCTGACAAAAGGACATGCTACTGCATTTTTCAGACTGAAAGAAGAAAAATTTCCTGTAAACAAGTTGAAACTGTCAGAACAAGCTTCTTCTGGCAGAGCCTGACAAAAAAACATGTTACTGCAGATTTCAGACTGGAATAAACAAAATGACCTGAAAACAAGTTGACACTGTCAGAACAAGCTTCTTCCGGCAGATGCTGACAAAAGGACATGCTACTGCATTTTTCAGACTGAAAGAAGAAAAATGTCCTGTAAACAAGTTGAAACTGTCAGAACAAGCTTCTTCTGGCAGAGCCTGACAAAAAAACATGTTACTGCAGATTTCAGACTGGAATCAACAAAATGACCTGAAAACAAGTTGAAACTGTCAGAACAAGCTTCTTCCGGCAGATGCTGACAAAAAAACATGTTACTGCAGATTTCAGACTGGAATCAACAAAATGACCTGAAAACAAGTTGACACTGTCAGAACAAGCTTCTTCCGGCAGATGCTGACAAAAGGACATGCTACTGCATTTTTCAGACTGAAAGAAGAAAAATGTCCTGTAAACAAGTTGAAACTGTCAGAACAAGCTTCTTCCGGCAGATGCTGACAAAAGGACATGCTACTGCATTTTTCAGACTGAAAGAAGAAAAATGTCCTGTAAACAAGTTGAAACTGTCAGAACAAGCTTCTTCTGGCAGAGCCTGACAAAAAAACATGTTACTGCAGATTTCAGACTGGAATCAACAAAATGACCTGAAAACAAGTTGAAACTGTCAGAACAAGCTTCTTTCGGCAGATGCTGACAAAAGGACATGCTACTGCATTTTTCAGACTGAAAGAAGAAAAATGTCCTGTAAACAAGTTGAAACTGTCAGAACAAGCTTCTTCTGGCAGAGCCTGACAAAAAAACATGTTACTGCAGATTTCAGACTGGAATCAACAAAATGACCTGAAAACAAGTTGACACTGTCAGAACAAGCTTCTTCCGGCAGATGCTGACAAAAAAACATGTTACTGCAGATTTCAGACTGGAATCAACAAAATGACCTGAAAACAAGTTGACACTGTCAGAACAAGCTTCTTCCGGCAGATGCTGACAAAAAAACATGTTACTGCAGATTTCAGACTGGAATCAACAAAATGACCTGAAAACAAGTTGAAACTGTCAGAACAAGCTTCTTCCGGCAGAGCCTGACAAAAAAACATGTTACTGCAGATTTCAGACTGGAATCAACAAAATGACCTGAAAACAAGTTGACACTGTCAGAACAAGCTTCTTCCGGCAGATGCTGACAAAAAAACATGTTACTGCAGATTTCAGACTGGAATCAACAAAATGACCTGAAAACAAGTTGACACTGTCAGAACAAGCTTCTTCCGGCAGATGCTGACAAAAGGACATGCTACTGCATTTTTCAGACTGAAAGAAGAAAAATGTCCTGTAAACAAGTTGAAACTGTCAGAACAAGCTTCTTCTGGCAGAGCCTGACAAAAAAACATGTTACTGCAGATTTCAGACTGGAATCAACAAAATGACCTGAAAACAAGTTGAAACTGTCAGAACAAGCTTCTTCCGGCAGATGCTGACAAAAGGACATGCTACTGCATTTTTCAGACTGAAAGAAGAAAAATGTCCTGTAAACAAGTTGAAACTGTCAGAACAAGCTTCTTCTGGCAGAGCCTGACAAAAAAACATGTTACTGCAGATTTCAGACTGGAATCAACAAAATGACCTGAAAACAAGTTGAAACTGTCAGAACAAGCTTCTTCCGGCAGATGCTGACAAAAGGACATGCTACTGCATTTTTCAGACTGAAAGAAGAAAAATGTCCTGTAAACAAGTTGAAACTGTCAGAACAAGCTTCTTCTGGCAGAGCCTGACAAAAAAACATGTTACTGCAGATTTCAGACTGGAATCAACAAAATGACCTGAAAACAAGTTGACACTGTCAGAACAAGCTTCTTCCGGCAGATGCTGACAAAAAAACATGTTACTGCAGATTTCAGACTGGAATCAACAAAATGACCTGAAAACAAGTTGACACTGTCAGAACAAGCTTCTTCCGGCAGATGCTGACAAAAAAACATGTTACTGCAGATTTCAGACTGGAATCAACAAAATGACCTGAAAACAAGTTGAAACTGTCAGAACAAGCTTCTTCCGGCAGAGCCTGACAAAAAAACATGTTACTGCAGATTTCAGACTGGAATCAACAAAATGACCTGAAAACAAGTTGACACTGTCAGAACAAGCTTCTTCCGGCAGATGCTGACAAAAAAACATGTTACTGCAGATTTCAGACTGGAATCAACAAAATGACCTGAAAACAAGTTGACACTGTCAGAACAAGCTTCTTCCGGCAGATGCTGACAAAAGGACATGCTACTGCATTTTTCAGACTGAAAGAAGAAAAATGTCCTGTAAACAAGTTGAAACTGTCAGAACAAGCTTCTTCTGGCAGAGCCTGACAAAAAAACATGTTACTGCAGATTTCAGACTGGAATCAACAAAATGACCTGAAAACAAGTTGAAACTGTCAGAACAAGCTTCTTCCGGCAGATGCTGACAAAAGGACATGCTACTGCATTTTTCAGACTGAAAGAAGAAAAATGTCCTGTAAACAAGTTGAAACTGTCAGAACAAGCTTCTTCTGGCAGAGCCTGACAAAAAAACATGTTACTGCAGATTTCAGACTGGAATCAACAAAATGACCTGAAAACAAGTTGAAACTGTCAGAACAAGCTTCTTCCGGCAGATGCTGACAAAAGGACATGCTACTGCATTTTTCAGACTGAAAGAAGAAAAATGTCCTGTAAACAAGTTGAAACTGTCAGAACAAGCTTCTTCTGGCAGAGCCTGACAAAAAAACATGTTACTGCAGATTTCAGACTGGAATCAACAAAATGACCTGAAAACAAGTTGACACTGTCAGAACAAGCTTCTTCCGGCAGATGCTGACAAAAAAACATGTTACTGCAGATTTCAGACTGGAATCAACAAAATGACCTGAAAACAAGTTGACACTGTCAGAACAAGCTTCTTCCGGCAGATGCTGACAAAAAAACATGTTACTGCAGATTTCAGACTGGAATCAACAAAATGACCTGAAAACAAGTTGACACTGTCAGAACAAGCTTCTTCCGGCAGATGCTGACAAAAAAACATGTTACTGCAGATTTCAGACTGGAATCAACAAAATGACCTGAAAACAAGTTGACACTGTCAGAACAAGCTTCTTCCGGCAGATGCTGACAAAAAAACATGTTACTGCAGATTTCAGACTGGAATCAACAAAATGACCTGAAAACAAGTTGAAACTGTCAGAACAAGCTTCTTCCGGCAGAGCCTGACAAAAAAACATGTTACTGCAGATTTCAGACTGGAATCAACAAAATGACCTGAAAACAAGTTGACACTGTCAGAACAAGCTTCTTCCGGCAGATGCTGACAAAAGGACATGCTACTGCATTTTTCAGACTGAAAGAAGAAAAATGTCCTGTAAACAAGTTGAAACTGTCAGAACAAGCTTCTTCTGGCAGAGCCTGACAAAAAAACATGTTACTGCAGATTTCAGACTGGAATCAACAAAATGACCTGAAAACAAGTTGACACTGTCAGAACAAGCTTCTTCCGGCAGATGCTGACAAAAAAACATGTTACTGCAGATTTCAGACTGGAATCAACAAAATGACCTGAAAACAAGTTGACACTGTCAGAACAAGCTTCTTCCGGCAGATGCTGACAAAAAAACATGTTACTGCAGATTTCAGACTGGAATCAACAAAATGACCTGAAAACAAGTTGACACTGTCAGAACAAGCTTCTTCCGGCAGATGCTGACAAAAGGACATGCTACTGCATTTTTCAGACTGAAAGAAGAAAAATGTCCTGTAAACAAGTTGAAACTGTCAGAACAAGCTTCTTCTGGCAGAGCCTGACAAAAAAACATGTTACTGCAGATTTCAGACTGGAATCAACAAAATGACCTGAAAACAAGTTGAAACTGTCAGAACAAGCTTCTTCCGGCAGATGCTGACAAAAGGACATGCTACTGCATTTTTCAGACTGAAAGAAGAAAAATGTCCTGTAAACAAGTTGAAACTGTCAGAACAAGCTTCTTCTGGCAGAGCCTGACAAAAAAACATGTTACTGCAGATTTCAGACTGGAATCAACAAAATGACCTGAAAACAAGTTGACACTGTCAGAACAAGCTTCTTCCGGCAGATGCTGACAAAAGGACATGTTACTGCAGATTTCAGACTGGAATCAACAAAATGACCTGAAAACAAGTTGACACTGTCAGAACAAGCTTCTTCCGGCAGATGCTGACAAAAAAACATGTTACTGCAGATTTCAGACTGGAATCAACAAAATGACCTGAAAACAAGTTGACACTGTCAGAACAAGCTTCTTCCGGCAGATGCTGACAAAAGGACATGCTACTGCATTTTTCAGACTGAAAGAAGAAAAATGTCCTGTAAACAAGTTGAAACTGTCAGAACAAGCTTCTTCTGGCAGAGCCTGACAAAAAAACATGTTACTGCAGATTTCAGACTGGAATCAACAAAATGACCTGAAAACAAGTTGAAACTGTCAGAACAAGCTTCTTCCGGCAGATGCTGACAAAAGGACATGCTACTGCATTTTTCAGACTGAAAGAAGAAAAATGTCCTGTAAACAAGTTGAAACTGTCAGAACAAGCTTCTTCTGGCAGAGCCTGACAAAAAAACATGTTACTGCAGATTTCAGACTGGAATCAACAAAATGACCTGAAAACAAGTTGAAACTGTCAGAACAAGCTTCTTCCGGCAGATGCTGACAAAAGGACATGCTACTGCATTTTTCAGACTGAAAGAAGAAAAATGTCCTGTAAGCAAGTTGACACTGTCAGAACAAGCTTCTTCCGGCAGATGCTGACAAAAGGACATGCTACTGCATTTTTCAGACTGAAAGAAGAAAAATGTCCTGTAAACAAGTTGAAACTGTCAGAACAAGCTTCTTCTGGCAGAGCCTGACAAAAAAACATGTTACTGCAGATTTCAGACTGGAATCAACAAAATGACCTGAAAACAAGTTGACACTGTCAGAACAAGCTTCTTCCGGCAGATGCTGACAAAAAAACATGTTACTGCAGATTTCAGACTGGAATCAACAAAATGACCTGAAAACAAGTTGACACTGTCAGAACAAGCTTCTTCCGGCAGATGCTGACAAAAGGACATGCTACTGCATTTTTCAGACTGAAAGAAGAAAAATGTCCTGTAAACAAGTTGAAACTGTCAGAACAAGCTTCTTCTGGCAGAGCCTGACAAAAAAACATGTTACTGCAGATTTCAGACTGGAATCAACAAAATGACCTGAAAACAAGTTGAAACTGTCAGAACAAGCTTCTTTCGGCAGATGCTGACAAAAGGACATGCTACTGCATTTTTCAGACTGAAAGAAGAAAAATGTCCTGTAAACAAGTTGAAACTGTCAGAACAAGCTTCTTCTGGCAGAGCCTGACAAAAAAACATGTTACTGCAGATTTCAGACTGGAATCAACAAAATGACCTGAAAACAAGTTGACACTGTCAGAACAAGCTTCTTCCGGCAGATGCTGACAAAAAAACATGTTACTGCAGATTTCAGACTGGAATCAACAAAATGACCTGAAAACAAGTTGACACTGTCAGAACAAGCTTCTTCCGGCAGATGCTGACAAAAGGACATGCTACTGCATTTTTCAGACTGAAAGAAGAAAAATGTCCTGTAAACAAGTTGAAACTGTCAGAACAAGCTTCTTCTGGCAGAGCCTGACAAAAAAACATGTTACTGCAGATTTCAGACTGGAATAAACAAAATGACCTGAAAACAAGTTGACACTGTCAGAACAAGCTTCTTCCGGCAGATGCTGACAAAAGGACATGCTACTGCATTTTTCAGACTGAAAGAAGAAAAATGTCCTGTAAACAAGTTGAAACTGTCAGAACAAGCTTCTTCTGGCAGAGCCTGACAAAAAAACATGTTACTGCAGATTTCAGACTGGAATCAACAAAATGACCTGAAAACAAGTTGACACTGTCAGAACAAGCTTCTTCCGGCAGATGCTGACAAAAAAACATGTTACTGCAGATTTCAGACTGGAATCAACAAAATGACCTGAAAACAAGTTGACACTGTCAGAACAAGCTTCTTCCGGCAGATGCTGACAAAAGGACATGCTACTGCATTTTTCAGACTGAAAGAAGAAAAATGTCCTGTAAACAAGTTGAAACTGTCAGAACAAGCTTCTTCTGGCAGAGCCTGACAAAAAAACATGTTACTGCAGATTTCAGACTGGAATCAACAAAATGACCTGAAAACAAGTTGACACTGTCAGAACAAGCTTCTTCCGGCAGATGCTGACAAAAAAACATGTTACTGCAGATTTCAGACTGGAATCAACAAAATGACCTGAAAACAAGTTGACACTGTCAGAACAAGCTTCTTCCGGCAGATGCTGACAAAAGGACATGCTACTGCATTTTTCAGACTGAAAGAAGAAAAATGTCCTGTAAACAAGTTGAAACTGTCAGAACAAGCTTCTTCTGGCAGAGCCTGACAAAAAAACATGTTACTGCAGATTTCAGACTGGAATAAACAAAATGACCTGAAAACAAGTTGACACTGTCAGAACAAGCTTCTTCCGGCAGATGCTGACAAAAGGACATGCTACTGCATTTTTCAGACTGAAAGAAGAAAAATGTCCTGTAAACAAGTTGAAACTGTCAGAACAAGCTTCTTCTGGCAGAGCCTGACAAAAAAACATGTTACTGCAGATTTCAGACTGGAATCAACAAAATGACCTGAAAACAAGTTGACACTGTCAGAACAAGCTTCTTCCGGCAGATGCTGACAAAAAAACATGTTACTGCAGATTTCAGACTGGAATCAACAAAATGACCTGAAAACAAGTTGACACTGTCAGAACAAGCTTCTTCCGGCAGATGCTGACAAAAGGACATGCTACTGCATTTTTCAGACTGAAAGAAGAAAAATGTCCTGTAAACAAGTTGAAACTGTCAGAACAAGCTTCTTCTGGCAGAGCCTGACAAAAAAACATGTTACTGCAGATTTCAGACTGGAATCAACAAAATGACCTGAAAACAAGTTGAAACTGTCAGAACAAGCTTCTTTCGGCAGATGCTGACAAAAGGACATGCTACTGCATTTTTCAGACTGAAAGAAGAAAAATGTCCTGTAAACAAGTTGAAACTGTCAGAACAAGCTTCTTCTGGCAGAGCCTGACAAAAAAACATGTTACTGCAGATTTCAGACTGGAATCAACAAAATGACCTGAAAACAAGTTGAAACTGTCAGAACAAGCTTCTTCCGGCAGATGCTGACAAAAGGACATGCTACTGCATTTTTCAGACTGAAAGAAGAAAAATGTCCTGTAAACAAGTTGAAACTGTCAGAACAAGCTTCTTCTGGCAGAGCCTGACAAAAAAACATGTTACTGCAGATTTCAGACTGGAATCAACAAAATGACCTGAAAACAAGTTGAAACTGTCAGAACAAGCTTCTTTCGGCAGATGCTGACAAAAGGACATGCTACTGCATTTTTCAGACTGAAAGAAGAAAAATGTCCTGTAAACAAGTTGAAACTGTCAGAACAAGCTTCTTCTGGCAGAGCCTGACAAAAAAACATGTTACTGCAGATTTCAGACTGGAATCAACAAAATGACCTGAAAACAAGTTGAAACTGTCAGAACAAGCTTCTTCCGGCAGATGCTGACAAAAGGACATGCTACTGCATTTTTCAGACTGAAAGAAGAAAAATGTCCTGTAAACAAGTTGAAACTGTCAGAACAAGCTTCTTCTGGCAGAGCCTGACAAAAAAACATGTTACTGCAGATTTCAGACTGGAATCAACAAAATGACCTGAAAACAAGTTGAAACTGTCAGAACAAGCTTCTTCCGGCAGATGCTGACAAAAGGACATGCTACTGCATTTTTCAGACTGAAAGAAGAAAAATGTCCTGTAAACAAGTTGAAACTGTCAGAACAAGCTTCTTCTGGCAGAGCCTGACAAAAAAACATGTTACTGCAGATTTCAGACTGGAATCAACAAAATGACCTGAAAACAAGTTGACACTGTCAGAACAAGCTTCTTCCGGCAGATGCTGACAAAAAAACATGTTACTGCAGATTTCAGACTGGAATCAACAAAATGACCTGAAAACAAGTTGACACTGTCAGAACAAGCTTCTTCCGGCAGATGCTGACAAAAAAACATGTTACTGCAGATTTCAGACTGGAATCAACAAAATGACCTGAAAACAAGTTGACACTGTCAGAACAAGCTTCTTCCGGCAGATGCTGACAAAAAAACATGTTACTGCAGATTTCAGACTGGAATCAACAAAATGACCTGAAAACAAGTTGACACTGTCAGAACAAGCTTCTTCCGGCAGATGCTGACAAAAAAACATGTTACTGCAGATTTCAGACTGGAATCAACAAAATGACCTGAAAACAAGTTGAAACTGTCAGAACAAGCTTCTTCCGGCAGAGCCTGACAAAAAAACATGTTACTGCAGATTTCAGACTGGAATCAACAAAATGACCTGAAAACAAGTTGACACTGTCAGAACAAGCTTCTTCCGGCAGATGCTGACAAAAGGACATGCTACTGCATTTTTCAGACTGAAAGAAGAAAAATGTCCTGTAAACAAGTTGAAACTGTCAGAACAAGCTTCTTCTGGCAGAGCCTGACAAAAAAACATGTTACTGCAGATTTCAGACTGGAATCAACAAAATGACCTGAAAACAAGTTGACACTGTCAGAACAAGCTTCTTCCGGCAGATGCTGACAAAAAAACATGTTACTGCAGATTTCAGACTGGAATCAACAAAATGACCTGAAAACAAGTTGACACTGTCAGAACAAGCTTCTTCCGGCAGATGCTGACAAAAAAACATGTTACTGCAGATTTCAGACTGGAATCAACAAAATGACCTGAAAACAAGTTGACACTGTCAGAACAAGCTTCTTCCGGCAGATGCTGACAAAAGGACATGCTACTGCATTTTTCAGACTGAAAGAAGAAAAATGTCCTGTAAACAAGTTGAAACTGTCAGAACAAGCTTCTTCTGGCAGAGCCTGACAAAAAAACATGTTACTGCAGATTTCAGACTGGAATCAACAAAATGACCTGAAAACAAGTTGAAACTGTCAGAACAAGCTTCTTCCGGCAGATGCTGACAAAAGGACATGCTACTGCATTTTTCAGACTGAAAGAAGAAAAATGTCCTGTAAACAAGTTGAAACTGTCAGAACAAGCTTCTTCTGGCAGAGCCTGACAAAAAAACATGTTACTGCAGATTTCAGACTGGAATCAACAAAATGACCTGAAAACAAGTTGACACTGTCAGAACAAGCTTCTTCCGGCAGATGCTGACAAAAGGACATGTTACTGCAGATTTCAGACTGGAATCAACAAAATGACCTGAAAACAAGTTGACACTGTCAGAACAAGCTTCTTCCGGCAGATGCTGACAAAAAAACATGTTACTGCAGATTTCAGACTGGAATCAACAAAATGACCTGAAAACAAGTTGACACTGTCAGAACAAGCTTCTTCCGGCAGATGCTGACAAAAGGACATGCTACTGCATTTTTCAGACTGAAAGAAGAAAAATGTCCTGTAAACAAGTTGAAACTGTCAGAACAAGCTTCTTCTGGCAGAGCCTGACAAAAAAACATGTTACTGCAGATTTCAGACTGGAATCAACAAAATGACCTGAAAACAAGTTGAAACTGTCAGAACAAGCTTCTTCCGGCAGATGCTGACAAAAGGACATGCTACTGCATTTTTCAGACTGAAAGAAGAAAAATGTCCTGTAAACAAGTTGAAACTGTCAGAACAAGCTTCTTCTGGCAGAGCCTGACAAAAAAACATGTTACTGCAGATTTCAGACTGGAATCAACAAAATGACCTGAAAACAAGTTGAAACTGTCAGAACAAGCTTCTTCCGGCAGATGCTGACAAAAGGACATGCTACTGCATTTTTCAGACTGAAAGAAGAAAAATGTCCTGTAAGCAAGTTGACACTGTCAGAACAAGCTTCTTCCGGCAGATGCTGACAAAAGGACATGCTACTGCATTTTTCAGACTGAAAGAAGAAAAATGTCCTGTAAACAAGTTGAAACTGTCAGAACAAGCTTCTTCTGGCAGAGCCTGACAAAAAAACATGTTACTGCAGATTTCAGACTGGAATCAACAAAATGACCTGAAAACAAGTTGACACTGTCAGAACAAGCTTCTTCCGGCAGATGCTGACAAAAAAACATGTTACTGCAGATTTCAGACTGGAATCAACAAAATGACCTGAAAACAAGTTGACACTGTCAGAACAAGCTTCTTCCGGCAGATGCTGACAAAAGGACATGCTACTGCATTTTTCAGACTGAAAGAAGAAAAATGTCCTGTAAACAAGTTGAAACTGTCAGAACAAGCTTCTTCTGGCAGAGCCTGACAAAAAAACATGTTACTGCAGATTTCAGACTGGAATCAACAAAATGACCTGAAAACAAGTTGAAACTGTCAGAACAAGCTTCTTTCGGCAGATGCTGACAAAAGGACATGCTACTGCATTTTTCAGACTGAAAGAAGAAAAATGTCCTGTAAACAAGTTGAAACTGTCAGAACAAGCTTCTTCTGGCAGAGCCTGACAAAAAAACATGTTACTGCAGATTTCAGACTGGAATCAACAAAATGACCTGAAAACAAGTTGACACTGTCAGAACAAGCTTCTTCCGGCAGATGCTGACAAAAAAACATGTTACTGCAGATTTCAGACTGGAATCAACAAAATGACCTGAAAACAAGTTGACACTGTCAGAACAAGCTTCTTCCGGCAGATGCTGACAAAAGGACATGCTACTGCATTTTTCAGACTGAAAGAAGAAAAATGTCCTGTAAACAAGTTGAAACTGTCAGAACAAGCTTCTTCTGGCAGAGCCTGACAAAAAAACATGTTACTGCAGATTTCAGACTGGAATAAACAAAATGACCTGAAAACAAGTTGACACTGTCAGAACAAGCTTCTTCCGGCAGATGCTGACAAAAGGACATGCTACTGCATTTTTCAGACTGAAAGAAGAAAAATGTCCTGTAAACAAGTTGAAACTGTCAGAACAAGCTTCTTCTGGCAGAGCCTGACAAAAAAACATGTTACTGCAGATTTCAGACTGGAATCAACAAAATGACCTGAAAACAAGTTGACACTGTCAGAACAAGCTTCTTCCGGCAGATGCTGACAAAAAAACATGTTACTGCAGATTTCAGACTGGAATCAACAAAATGACCTGAAAACAAGTTGACACTGTCAGAACAAGCTTCTTCCGGCAGATGCTGACAAAAGGACATGCTACTGCATTTTTCAGACTGAAAGAAGAAAAATGTCCTGTAAACAAGTTGAAACTGTCAGAACAAGCTTCTTCTGGCAGAGCCTGACAAAAAAACATGTTACTGCAGATTTCAGACTGGAATCAACAAAATGACCTGAAAACAAGTTGAAACTGTCAGAACAAGCTTCTTTCGGCAGATGCTGACAAAAGGACATGCTACTGCATTTTTCAGACTGAAAGAAGAAAAATGTCCTGTAAACAAGTTGAAACTGTCAGAACAAGCTTCTTCTGGCAGTGCCTGACAAAAAAACATGTTACTGCAGATTTCAGACTGGAATAAACAAAATGACCTGAAAACAAGTTGACACTGTCAGAACAAGCTTCTTCCGGCAGATGCTGACAAAAGGACATGCTACTGCATTTTTCAGACTGAAAGAAGAAAAATGTCCTGTAAACAAGTTGAAACTGTCAGAACAAGCTTCTTCTGGCAGAGCCTGACAAAAAAACATGTTACTGCAGATTTCAGACTGGAATCAACAAAATGACCTGAAAACAAGTTGACACTGTCAGAACAAGCTTCTTCCGGCAGATGCTGACAAAAAAACATGTTACTGCAGATTTCAGACTGGAATCAACAAAATGACCTGAAAACAAGTTGACACTGTCAGAACAAGCTTCTTTCGGCAGATGCTGACAAAAGGACATGCTACTGCATTTTTCAGACTGAAAGAAGAAAAATGTCCTGTAAACAAGTTGAAACTGTCAGAACAAGCTTCTTCTGGCAGAGCCTGACAAAAAAACATGTTACTGCAGATTTCAGACTGGAATCAACAAAATGACCTGAAAACAAGTTGACACTGTCAGAACAAGCTTCTTCCGGCAGATGCTGACAAAAAAACATGTTACTGCAGATTTCAGACTGGAATCAACAAAATGACCTGAAAACAAGTTGACACTGTCAGAACAAGCTTCTTCCGGCAGATGCTGACAAAAGGACATGCTACTGCATTTTTCAGACTGAAAGAAGAAAAATGTCCTGTAAACAAGTTGAAACTGTCAGAACAAGCTTCTTCTGGCAGAGCCTGACAAAAAAACATGTTACTGCAGATTTCAGACTGGAATAAACAAAATGACCTGAAAACAAGTTGACACTGTCAGAACAAGCTTCTTCTGGCAGATGCTGACAAAAGGACATGCTACTGCATTTTTCAGACTGAAAGAAGAAAAATGTCCTGTAAACAAGTTGAAACTGTCAGAACAAGCTTCTTCTGGCAGAGCCTGACAAAAAAACATGTTACTGCAGATTTCAGACTGGAATCAACAAAATGACCTGAAAACAAGTTGACACTGTCAGAACAAGCTTCTTCCGGCAGATGCTGACAAAAAAACATGTTACTGCAGATTTCAGACTGGAATCAACAAAATGACCTGAAAACAAGTTGACACTGTCAGAACAAGCTTCTTCCGGCAGATGCTGACAAAAGGACATGCTACTGCATTTTTCAGACTGAAAGAAGAAAAATGTCCTGTAAACAAGTTGAAACTGTCAGAACAAGCTTCTTCTGGCAGAGCCTGACAAAAAAACATGTTACTGCAGATTTCAGACTGGAATCAACAAAATGACCTGAAAACAAGTTGAAACTGTCAGAACAAGCTTCTTTCGGCAGATGCTGACAAAAGGACATGCTACTGCATTTTTCAGACTGAAAGAAGAAAAATGTCCTGTAAACAAGTTGAAACTGTCAGAACAAGCTTCTTCTGGCAGAGCCTGACAAAAAAACATGTTACTGCAGATTTCAGACTGGAATAAACAAAATGACCTGAAAACAAGTTGACACTGTCAGAACAAGCTTCTTCCGGCAGATGCTGACAAAAGGACATGCTACTGCATTTTTCAGACTGAAAGAAGAAAAATGTCCTGTAAACAAGTTGAAACTGTCAGAACAAGCTTCTTCTGGCAGAGCCTGACAAAAAAACATGTTACTGCAGATTTCAGACTGGAATCAACAAAATGACCTGAAAACAAGTTGACACTGTCAGAACAAGCTTCTTCCGGCAGATGCTGACAAAAAAACATGTTACTGCAGATTTCAGACTGGAATCAACAAAATGACCTGAAAACAAGTTGACACTGTCAGAACAAGCTTCTTTCGGCAGATGCTGACAAAAGGACATGCTACTGCATTTTTCAGACTGAAAGAAGAAAAATGTCCTGTAAACAAGTTGAAACTGTCAGAACAAGCTTCTTCTGGCAGAGCCTGACAAAAAAACATGTTACTGCAGATTTCAGACTGGAATCAACAAAATGACCTGAAAACAAGTTGACACTGTCAGAACAAGCTTCTTCCGGCAGATGCTGACAAAAAAACATGTTACTGCAGATTTCAGACTGGAATCAACAAAATGACCTGAAAACAAGTTGACACTGTCAGAACAAGCTTCTTCCGGCAGATGCTGACAAAAGGACATGCTACTGCATTTTTCAGACTGAAAGAAGAAAAATGTCCTGTAAACAAGTTGAAACTGTCAGAACAAGCTTCTTCTGGCAGAGCCTGACAAAAAAACATGTTACTGCAGATTTCAGACTGGAATAAACAAAATGACCTGAAAACAAGTTGACACTGTCAGAACAAGCTTCTTCTGGCAGATGCTGACAAAAGGACATGCTACTGCATTTTTCAGACTGAAAGAAGAAAAATGTCCTGTAAACAAGTTGAAACTGTCAGAACAAGCTTCTTCTGGCAGAGCCTGACAAAAAAACATGTTACTGCAGATTTCAGACTGGAATCAACAAAATGACCTGAAAACAAGTTGACACTGTCAGAACAAGCTTCTTCCGGCAGATGCTGACAAAAAAACATGTTACTGCAGATTTCAGACTGGAATCAACAAAATGACCTGAAAACAAGTTGACACTGTCAGAACAAGCTTCTTCCGGCAGATGCTGACAAAAGGACATGCTACTGCATTTTTCAGACTGAAAGAAGAAAAATGTCCTGTAAACAAGTTGAAACTGTCAGAACAAGCTTCTTCTGGCAGAGCCTGACAAAAAAACATGTTACTGCAGATTTCAGACTGGAATCAACAAAATGACCTGAAAACAAGTTGAAACTGTCAGAACAAGCTTCTTTCGGCAGATGCTGACAAAAGGACATGCTACTGCATTTTTCAGACTGAAAGAAGAAAAATGTCCTGTAAACAAGTTGAAACTGTCAGAACAAGCTTCTTCTGGCAGAGCCTGACAAAAAAACATGTTACTGCAGATTTCAGACTGGAATAAACAAAATGACCTGAAAACAAGTTGACACTGTCAGAACAAGCTTCTTCCGGCAGATGCTGACAAAAGGACATGCTACTGCATTTTTCAGACTGAAAGAAGAAAAATGTCCTGTAAACAAGTTGAAACTGTCAGAACAAGCTTCTTCTGGCAGAGCCTGACAAAAAAACATGTTACTGCAGATTTCAGACTGGAATCAACAAAATGACCTGAAAACAAGTTGACACTGTCAGAACAAGCTTCTTCCGGCAGATGCTGACAAAAAAACATGTTACTGCAGATTTCAGACTGGAATCAACAAAATGACCTGAAAACAAGTTGACACTGTCAGAACAAGCTTCTTTCGGCAGATGCTGACAAAAGGACATGCTACTGCATTTTTCAGACTGAAAGAAGAAAAATGTCCTGTAAACAAGTTGAAACTGTCAGAACAAGCTTCTTCTGGCAGAGCCTGACAAAAAAACATGTTACTGCAGATTTCAGACTGGAATCAACAAAATGACCTGAAAACAAGTTGACACTGTCAGAACAAGCTTCTTCCGGCAGATGCTGACAAAAAAACATGTTACTGCAGATTTCAGACTGGAATCAACAAAATGACCTGAAAACAAGTTGACACTGTCAGAACAAGCTTCTTCCGGCAGATGCTGACAAAAGGACATGCTACTGCATTTTTCAGACTGAAAGAAGAAAAATGTCCTGTAAACAAGTTGAAACTGTCAGAACAAGCTTCTTCTGGCAGAGCCTGACAAAAAAACATGTTACTGCAGATTTCAGACTGGAATAAACAAAATGACCTGAAAACAAGTTGACACTGTCAGAACAAGCTTCTTCCGGCAGATGCTGACAAAAGGACATGCTACTGCATTTTTCAGACTGAAAGAAGAAAAATGTCCTGTAAACAAGTTGAAACTGTCAGAACAAGCTTCTTCTGGCAGAGCCTGACAAAAAAACATGTTACTGCAGATTTCAGACTGGAATCAACAAAATGACCTGAAAACAAGTTGACACTGTCAGAACAAGCTTCTTCCGGCAGATGCTGACAAAAAAACATGTTACTGCAGATTTCAGACTGGAATCAACAAAATGACCTGAAAACAAGTTGACACTGTCAGAACAAGCTTCTTCCGGCAGATGCTGACAAAAGGACATGCTACTGCATTTTTCAGACTGAAAGAAGAAAAATGTCCTGTAAACAAGTTGAAACTGTCAGAACAAGCTTCTTCTGGCAGAGCCTGACAAAAAAACATGTTACTGCAGATTTCAGACTGGAATCAACAAAATGACCTGAAAACAAGTTGAAACTGTCAGAACAAGCTTCTTTCGGCAGATGCTGACAAAAGGACATGCTACTGCATTTTTCAGACTGAAAGAAGAAAAATGTCCTGTAAACAAGTTGAAACTGTCAGAACAAGCTTCTTCTGGCAGAGCCTGACAAAAAAACATGTTACTGCAGATTTCAGACTGGAATAAACAAAATGACCTGAAAACAAGTTGACACTGTCAGAACAAGCTTCTTCCGGCAGATGCTGACAAAAGGACATGCTACTGCATTTTTCAGACTGAAAGAAGAAAAATGTCCTGTAAACAAGTTGAAACTGTCAGAACAAGCTTCTTCTGGCAGAGCCTGACAAAAAAACATGTTACTGCAGATTTCAGACTGGAATCAACAAAATGACCTGAAAACAAGTTGACACTGTCAGAACAAGCTTCTTCCGGCAGATGCTGACAAAAAAACATGTTACTGCAGATTTCAGACTGGAATCAACAAAATGACCTGAAAACAAGTTGACACTGTCAGAACAAGCTTCTTCCGGCAGATGCTGACAAAAGGACATGCTACTGCATTTTTCAGACTGAAAGAAGAAAAATGTCCTGTAAACAAGTTGAAACTGTCAGAACAAGCTTCTTCTGGCAGAGCCTGACAAAAAAACATGTTACTGCAGATTTCAGACTGGAATCAACAAAATGACCTGAAAACAAGTTGAAACTGTCAGAACAAGCTTCTTTCGGCAGATGCTGACAAAAGGACATGCTACTGCATTTTTCAGACTGAAAGAAGAAAAATGTCCTGTAAACAAGTTGAAACTGTCAGAACAAGCTTCTTCTGGCAGAGCCTGACAAAAAAACATGTTACTGCAGATTTCAGACTGGAATCAACAAAATGACCTGAAAACAAGTTGACACTGTCAGAACAAGCTTCTTCCGGCAGATGCTGACAAAAAAACATGTTACTGCAGATTTCAGACTGGAATCAACAAAATGACCTGAAAACAAGTTGACACTGTCAGAACAAGCTTCTTCCGGCAGATGCTGACAAAAAAACATGTTACTGCAGATTTCAGACTGGAATCAACAAAATGACCTGAAAACAAGTTGAAACTGTCAGAACAAGCTTCTTCCGGCAGAGCCTGACAAAAAAACATGTTACTGCAGATTTCAGACTGGAATCAACAAAATGACCTGAAAACAAGTTGACACTGTCAGAACAAGCTTCTTCCGGCAGATGCTGACAAAAAAACATGTTACTGCAGATTTCAGACTGGAATCAACAAAATGACCTGAAAACAAGTTGACACTGTCAGAACAAGCTTCTTCCGGCAGATGCTGACAAAAGGACATGCTACTGCATTTTTCAGACTGAAAGAAGAAAAATGTCCTGTAAACAAGTTGAAACTGTCAGAACAAGCTTCTTCTGGCAGAGCCTGACAAAAAAACATGTTACTGCAGATTTCAGACTGGAATCAACAAAATGACCTGAAAACAAGTTGAAACTGTCAGAACAAGCTTCTTCCGGCAGATGCTGACAAAAGGACATGCTACTGCATTTTTCAGACTGAAAGAAGAAAAATGTCCTGTAAACAAGTTGAAACTGTCAGAACAAGCTTCTTCTGGCAGAGCCTGACAAAAAAACATGTTACTGCAGATTTCAGACTGGAATCAACAAAATGACCTGAAAACAAGTTGAAACTGTCAGAACAAGCTTCTTCCGGCAGATGCTGACAAAAAAACATGTTACTGCAGATTTCAGACTGGAATCAACAAAATGACCTGAAAACAAGTTGACACTGTCAGAACAAGCTTCTTCCGGCAGATGCTGACAAAAGGACATGCTACTGCATTTTTCAGACTGAAAGAAGAAAAATGTCCTGTAAACAAGTTGAAACTGTCAGAACAAGCTTCTTCCGGCAGATGCTGACAAAAGGACATGCTACTGCATTTTTCAGACTGAAAGAAGAAAAATGTCCTGTAAACAAGTTGAAACTGTCAGAACAAGCTTCTTCTGGCAGAGCCTGACAAAAAAACATGTTACTGCAGATTTCAGACTGGAATCAACAAAATGACCTGAAAACAAGTTGAAACTGTCAGAACAAGCTTCTTCCGGCAGATGCTGACAAAAGGACATGCTACTGCATTTTTCAGACTGAAAGAAGAAAAATGTCCTGTAAACAAGTTGAAACTGTCAGAACAAGCTTCTTCCGGCAGATGCTGACAAAAGGACATGCTACTGCATTTTTCAGACTGAAAGAAGAAAAATGTCCTGTAAACAAGTTGAAACTGTCAGAACAAGCTTCTTCTGGCAGAGCCTGACAAAAAAACATGTTACTGCAGATTTCAGACTGGAATCAACAAAATGACCTGAAAACAAGTTGAAACTGTCAGAACAAGCTTCTTTCGGCAGATGCTGACAAAAGGACATGCTACTGCATTTTTCAGACTGAAAGAAGAAAAATGTCCTGTAAACAAGTTGAAACTGTCAGAACAAGCTTCTTCTGGCAGAGCCTGACAAAAAAACATGTTACTGCAGATTTCAGACTGGAATCAACAAAATGACCTGAAAACAAGTTGACACTGTCAGAACAAGCTTCTTCCGGCAGATGCTGACAAAAAAACATGTTACTGCAGATTTCAGACTGGAATCAACAAAATGACCTGAAAACAAGTTGACACTGTCAGAACAAGCTTCTTCCGGCAGATGCTGACAAAAAAACATGTTACTGCAGATTTCAGACTGGAATCAACAAAATGACCTGAAAACAAGTTGAAACTGTCAGAACAAGCTTCTTCCGGCAGAGCCTGACAAAAAAACATGTTACTGCAGATTTCAGACTGGAATCAACAAAATGACCTGAAAACAAGTTGACACTGTCAGAACAAGCTTCTTCCGGCAGATGCTGACAAAAAAACATGTTACTGCAGATTTCAGACTGGAATCAACAAAATGACCTGAAAACAAGTTGACACTGTCAGAACAAGCTTCTTCCGGCAGATGCTGACAAAAGGACATGCTACTGCATTTTTCAGACTGAAAGAAGAAAAATGTCCTGTAAACAAGTTGAAACTGTCAGAACAAGCTTCTTCTGGCAGAGCCTGACAAAAAAACATGTTACTGCAGATTTCAGACTGGAATCAACAAAATGACCTGAAAACAAGTTGAAACTGTCAGAACAAGCTTCTTCCGGCAGATGCTGACAAAAAAACATGTTACTGCAGATTTCAGACTGGAATCAACAAAATGACCTGAAAACAAGTTGACACTGTCAGAACAAGCTTCTTCCGGCAGATGCTGACAAAAGGACATGCTACTGCATTTTTCAGACTGAAAGAAGAAAAATGTCCTGTAAACAAGTTGAAACTGTCAGAACAAGCTTCTTCCGGCAGATGCTGACAAAAGGACATGCTACTGCATTTTTCAGACTGAAAGAAGAAAAATGTCCTGTAAACAAGTTGAAACTGTCAGAACAAGCTTCTTCTGGCAGAGCCTGACAAAAAAACATGTTACTGCAGATTTCAGACTGGAATCAACAAAATGACCTGAAAACAAGTTGAAACTGTCAGAACAAGCTTCTTCCGGCAGATGCTGACAAAAGGACATGCTACTGCATTTTTCAGACTGAAAGAAGAAAAATGTCCTGTAAGCAAGTTGACACTGTCAGAACAAGCTTCTTCCGGCAGATGCTGACAAAAGGACATGCTACTGCATTTTTCAGACTGAAAGAAGAAAAATGTCCTGTAAACAAGTTGAAACTGTCAGAACAAGCTTCTTCTGGCAGAGCCTGACAAAAAAACATGTTACTGCAGATTTCAGACTGGAATAAACAAAATGACCTGAAAACAAGTTGACACTGTCAGAACAAGCTTCTTCCGGCAGATGCTGACAAAAGGACATGCTACTGCATTTTTCAGACTGAAAGAAGAAAAATGTCCTGTAAACAAGTTGAAACTGTCAGAACAAGCTTCTTCTGGCAGAGCCTGACAAAAAAACATGTTACTGCAGATTTCAGACTGGAATCAACAAAATGACCTGAAAACAAGTTGAAACTGTCAGAACAAGCTTCTTCCGGCAGATGCTGACAAAAAAACATGTTACTGCAGATTTCAGACTGGAATCAACAAAATGACCTGAAAACAAGTTGACACTGTCAGAACAAGCTTCTTCCGGCAGATGCTGACAAAAGGACATGCTACTGCATTTTTCAGACTGAAAGAAGAAAAATGTCCTGTAAACAAGTTGAAACTGTCAGAACAAGCTTCTTCCGGCAGATGCTGACAAAAGGACATGCTACTGCATTTTTCAGACTGAAAGAAGAAAAATGTCCTGTAAACAAGTTGAAACTGTCAGAACAAGCTTCTTCTGGCAGAGCCTGACAAAAAAACATGTTACTGCAGATTTCAGACTGGAATCAACAAAATGACCTGAAAACAAGTTGAAACTGTCAGAACAAGCTTCTTTCGGCAGATGCTGACAAAAGGACATGCTACTGCATTTTTCAGACTGAAAGAAGAAAAATGTCCTGTAAACAAGTTGAAACTGTCAGAACAAGCTTCTTCTGGCAGAGCCTGACAAAAAAACATGTTACTGCAGATTTCAGACTGGAATCAACAAAATGACCTGAAAACAAGTTGACACTGTCAGAACAAGCTTCTTCCGGCAGATGCTGACAAAAAAACATGTTACTGCAGATTTCAGACTGGAATCAACAAAATGACCTGAAAACAAGTTGACACTGTCAGAACAAGCTTCTTCCGGCAGATGCTGACAAAAAAACATGTTACTGCAGATTTCAGACTGGAATCAACAAAATGACCTGAAAACAAGTTGAAACTGTCAGAACAAGCTTCTTCCGGCAGATGCTGACAAAAGGACATGCTACTGCATTTTTCAGACTGAAAGAAGAAAAATGTCCTGTAAACAAGTTGAAACTGTCAGAACAAGCTTCTTCTGGCAGAGCCTGACAAAAAAACATGTTACTGCAGATTTCAGACTGGAATCAACAAAATGACCTGAAAACAAGTTGAAACTGTCAGAACAAGCTTCTTCCGGCAGATGCTGACAAAAGGACATGCTACTGCATTTTTCAGACTGAAAGAAGAAAAATGTCCTGTAAACAAGTTGAAACTGTCAGAACAAGCTTCTTCCGGCAGATGCTGACAAAAGGACATGCTACTGCATTTTTCAGACTGAAAGAAGAAAAATGTCCTGTAAACAAGTTGAAACTGTCAGAACAAGCTTCTTCTGGCAGAGCCTGACAAAAAAACATGTTACTGCAGATTTCAGACTGGAATCAACAAAATGACCTGAAAACAAGTTGAAACTGTCAGAACAAGCTTCTTCCGGCAGATGCTGACAAAAGGACATGCTACTGCATTTTTCAGACTGAAAGAAGAAAAATGTCCTGTAAACAAGTTGAAACTGTCAGAACAAGCTTCTTCTGGCAGAGCCTGACAAAAAAACATGTTACTGCAGATTTCAGACTGGAATCAACAAAATGACCTGAAAACAAGTTGAAACTGTCAGAACAAGCTTCTTCCGGCAGATGCTGACAAAAAAACATGTTACTGCAGATTTCAGACTGGAATCAACAAAATGACCTGAAAACAAGTTGACACTGTCAGAACAAGCTTCTTCCGGCAGATGCTGACAAAAGGACATGCTACTGCATTTTTCAGACTGAAAGAAGAAAAATGTCCTGTAAACAAGTTGAAACTGTCAGAACAAGCTTCTTCCGGCAGATGCTGACAAAAGGACATGCTACTGCATTTTTCAGACTGAAAGAAGAAAAATGTCCTGTAAACAAGTTGAAACTGTCAGAACAAGCTTCTTCTGGCAGAGCCTGACAAAAAAACATGTTACTGCAGATTTCAGACTGGAATCAACAAAATGACCTGAAAACAAGTTGAAACTGTCAGAACAAGCTTCTTCCGGCAGATGCTGACAAAAGGACATGCTACTGCATTTTTCAGACTGAAAGAAGAAAAATGTCCTGTAAACAAGTTGAAACTGTCAGAACAAGCTTCTTCCGGCAGATGCTGACAAAAGGACATGCTACTGCATTTTTCAGACTGAAAGAAGAAAAATGTCCTGTAAACAAGTTGAAACTGTCAGAACAAGCTTCTTCTGGCAGAGCCTGACAAAAAAACATGTTACTGCAGATTTCAGACTGGAATCAACAAAATGACCTGAAAACAAGTTGAAACTGTCAGAACAAGCTTCTTTCGGCAGATGCTGACAAAAGGACATGCTACTGCATTTTTCAGACTGAAAGAAGAAAAATGTCCTGTAAACAAGTTGAAACTGTCAGAACAAGCTTCTTCTGGCAGAGCCTGACAAAAAAACATGTTACTGCAGATTTCAGACTGGAATCAACAAAATGACCTGAAAACAAGTTGACACTGTCAGAACAAGCTTCTTCCGGCAGATGCTGACAAAAAAACATGTTACTGCAGATTTCAGACTGGAATCAACAAAATGACCTGAAAACAAGTTGACACTGTCAGAACAAGCTTCTTCCGGCAGATGCTGACAAAAAAACATGTTACTGCAGATTTCAGACTGGAATCAACAAAATGACCTGAAAACAAGTTGAAACTGTCAGAACAAGCTTCTTCCGGCAGAGCCTGACAAAAAAACATGTTACTGCAGATTTCAGACTGGAATCAACAAAATGACCTGAAAACAAGTTGACACTGTCAGAACAAGCTTCTTCCGGCAGATGCTGACAAAAAAACATGTTACTGCAGATTTCAGACTGGAATCAACAAAATGACCTGAAAACAAGTTGACACTGTCAGAACAAGCTTCTTCCGGCAGATGCTGACAAAAGGACATGCTACTGCATTTTTCAGACTGAAAGAAGAAAAATGTCCTGTAAACAAGTTGAAACTGTCAGAACAAGCTTCTTCTGGCAGAGCCTGACAAAAAAACATGTTACTGCAGATTTCAGACTGGAATCAACAAAATGACCTGAAAACAAGTTGAAACTGTCAGAACAAGCTTCTTCCGGCAGATGCTGACAAAAAAACATGTTACTGCAGATTTCAGACTGGAATCAACAAAATGACCTGAAAACAAGTTGACACTGTCAGAACAAGCTTCTTCCGGCAGATGCTGACAAAAGGACATGCTACTGCATTTTTCAGACTGAAAGAAGAAAAATGTCCTGTAAACAAGTTGAAACTGTCAGAACAAGCTTCTTCCGGCAGATGCTGACAAAAAAACATGTTACTGCAGATTTCAGACTGGAATCAACAAAATGACCTGAAAACAAGTTGAAACTGTCAGAACAAGCTTCTTCCGGCAGATGCTGACAAAAGGACATGCTACTGCATTTTTCAGACTGAAAGAAGAAAAATGTCCTGTAAACAAGTTGAAACTGTCAGAACAAGCTTCTTCTGGCAGAGCCTGACAAAAAAACATGTTACTGCAGATTTCAGACTGGAATCAACAAAATGACCTGAAAACAAGTTGAAACTGTCAGAACAAGCTTCTTCCGGCAGATGCTGACAAAAGGACATGCTACTGCATTTTTCAGACTGAAAGAAGAAAAATGTCCTGTAAACAAGTTGAAACTGTCAGAACAAGCTTCTTCCGGCAGATGCTGACAAAAGGACATGCTACTGCATTTTTCAGACTGAAAGAAGAAAAATGTCCTGTAAACAAGTTGAAACTGTCAGAACAAGCTTCTTCTGGCAGAGCCTGACAAAAAAACATGTTACTGCAGATTTCAGACTGGAATCAACAAAATGACCTGAAAACAAGTTGAAACTGTCAGAACAAGCTTCTTCCGGCAGATGCTGACAAAAGGACATGCTACTGCATTTTTCAGACTGAAAGAAGAAAAATGTCCTGTAAACAAGTTGAAACTGTCAGAACAAGCTTCTTCTGGCAGAGCCTGACAAAAAAACATGTTACTGCAGATTTCAGACTGGAATCAACAAAATGACCTGAAAACAAGTTGAAACTGTCAGAACAAGCTTCTTCCGGCAGATGCTGACAAAAAAACATGTTACTGCAGATTTCAGACTGGAATCAACAAAATGACCTGAAAACAAGTTGACACTGTCAGAACAAGCTTCTTCCGGCAGATGCTGACAAAAGGACATGCTACTGCATTTTTCAGACTGAAAGAAGAAAAATGTCCTGTAAACAAGTTGAAACTGTCAGAACAAGCTTCTTCCGGCAGATGCTGACAAAAGGACATGCTACTGCATTTTTCAGACTGAAAGAAGAAAAATGTCCTGTAAACAAGTTGAAACTGTCAGAACAAGCTTCTTCTGGCAGAGCCTGACAAAAAAACATGTTACTGCAGATTTCAGACTGGAATCAACAAAATGACCTGAAAACAAGTTGAAACTGTCAGAACAAGCTTCTTCCGGCAGATGCTGACAAAAGGACATGCTACTGCATTTTTCAGACTGAAAGAAGAAAAATGTCCTGTAAACAAGTTGAAACTGTCAGAACAAGCTTCTTCCGGCAGATGCTGACAAAAGGACATGCTACTGCATTTTTCAGACTGAAAGAAGAAAAATGTCCTGTAAACAAGTTGAAACTGTCAGAACAAGCTTCTTCTGGCAGAGCCTGACAAAAAAACATGTTACTGCAGATTTCAGACTGGAATCAACAAAATGACCTGAAAACAAGTTGAAACTGTCAGAACAAGCTTCTTTCGGCAGATGCTGACAAAAGGACATGCTACTGCATTTTTCAGACTGAAAGAAGAAAAATGTCCTGTAAACAAGTTGAAACTGTCAGAACAAGCTTCTTCTGGCAGAGCCTGACAAAAAAACATGTTACTGCAGATTTCAGACTGGAATCAACAAAATGACCTGAAAACAAGTTGACACTGTCAGAACAAGCTTCTTCCGGCAGATGCTGACAAAAAAACATGTTACTGCAGATTTCAGACTGGAATCAACAAAATGACCTGAAAACAAGTTGACACTGTCAGAACAAGCTTCTTCCGGCAGATGCTGACAAAAAAACATGTTACTGCAGATTTCAGACTGGAATCAACAAAATGACCTGAAAACAAGTTGAAACTGTCAGAACAAGCTTCTTCCGGCAGAGCCTGACAAAAAAACATGTTACTGCAGATTTCAGACTGGAATCAACAAAATGACCTGAAAACAAGTTGACACTGTCAGAACAAGCTTCTTCCGGCAGATGCTGACAAAAAAACATGTTACTGCAGATTTCAGACTGGAATCAACAAAATGACCTGAAAACAAGTTGACACTGTCAGAACAAGCTTCTTCCGGCAGATGCTGACAAAAGGACATGCTACTGCATTTTTCAGACTGAAAGAAGAAAAATGTCCTGTAAACAAGTTGAAACTGTCAGAACAAGCTTCTTCTGGCAGAGCCTGACAAAAAAACATGTTACTGCAGATTTCAGACTGGAATCAACAAAATGACCTGAAAACAAGTTGAAACTGTCAGAACAAGCTTCTTCCGGCAGATGCTGACAAAAAAACATGTTACTGCAGATTTCAGACTGGAATCAACAAAATGACCTGAAAACAAGTTGACACTGTCAGAACAAGCTTCTTCCGGCAGATGCTGACAAAAGGACATGCTACTGCATTTTTCAGACTGAAAGAAGAAAAATGTCCTGTAAACAAGTTGAAACTGTCAGAACAAGCTTCTTCCGGCAGATGCTGACAAAAGGACATGCTACTGCATTTTTCAGACTGAAAGAAGAAAAATGTCCTGTAAACAAGTTGAAACTGTCAGAACAAGCTTCTTCTGGCAGAGCCTGACAAAAAAACATGTTACTGCAGATTTCAGACTGGAATCAACAAAATGACCTGAAAACAAGTTGAAACTGTCAGAACAAGCTTCTTCCGGCAGATGCTGACAAAAGGACATGCTACTGCATTTTTCAGACTGAAAGAAGAAAAATGTCCTGTAAGCAAGTTGACACTGTCAGAACAAGCTTCTTCCGGCAGATGCTGACAAAAGGACATGCTACTGCATTTTTCAGACTGAAAGAAGAAAAATGTCCTGTAAACAAGTTGAAACTGTCAGAACAAGCTTCTTCTGGCAGAGCCTGACAAAAAAACATGTTACTGCAGATTTCAGACTGGAATAAACAAAATGACCTGAAAACAAGTTGACACTGTCAGAACAAGCTTCTTCCGGCAGATGCTGACAAAAGGACATGCTACTGCATTTTTCAGACTGAAAGAAGAAAAATGTCCTGTAAACAAGTTGAAACTGTCAGAACAAGCTTCTTCTGGCAGAGCCTGACAAAAAAACATGTTACTGCAGATTTCAGACTGGAATCAACAAAATGACCTGAAAACAAGTTGAAACTGTCAGAACAAGCTTCTTCCGGCAGATGCTGACAAAAAAACATGTTACTGCAGATTTCAGACTGGAATCAACAAAATGACCTGAAAACAAGTTGACACTGTCAGAACAAGCTTCTTCCGGCAGATGCTGACAAAAGGACATGCTACTGCATTTTTCAGACTGAAAGAAGAAAAATGTCCTGTAAACAAGTTGAAACTGTCAGAACAAGCTTCTTCCGGCAGATGCTGACAAAAGGACATGCTACTGCATTTTTCAGACTGAAAGAAGAAAAATGTCCTGTAAACAAGTTGAAACTGTCAGAACAAGCTTCTTCTGGCAGAGCCTGACAAAAAAACATGTTACTGCAGATTTCAGACTGGAATCAACAAAATGACCTGAAAACAAGTTGAAACTGTCAGAACAAGCTTCTTTCGGCAGATGCTGACAAAAGGACATGCTACTGCATTTTTCAGACTGAAAGAAGAAAAATGTCCTGTAAACAAGTTGAAACTGTCAGAACAAGCTTCTTCTGGCAGAGCCTGACAAAAAAACATGTTACTGCAGATTTCAGACTGGAATCAACAAAATGACCTGAAAACAAGTTGACACTGTCAGAACAAGCTTCTTCCGGCAGATGCTGACAAAAAAACATGTTACTGCAGATTTCAGACTGGAATCAACAAAATGACCTGAAAACAAGTTGACACTGTCAGAACAAGCTTCTTCCGGCAGATGCTGACAAAAAAACATGTTACTGCAGATTTCAGACTGGAATCAACAAAATGACCTGAAAACAAGTTGAAACTGTCAGAACAAGCTTCTTCCGGCAGATGCTGACAAAAGGACATGCTACTGCATTTTTCAGACTGAAAGAAGAAAAATGTCCTGTAAACAAGTTGAAACTGTCAGAACAAGCTTCTTCTGGCAGAGCCTGACAAAAAAACATGTTACTGCAGATTTCAGACTGGAATCAACAAAATGACCTGAAAACAAGTTGAAACTGTCAGAACAAGCTTCTTCCGGCAGATGCTGACAAAAGGACATGCTACTGCATTTTTCAGACTGAAAGAAGAAAAATGTCCTGTAAACAAGTTGAAACTGTCAGAACAAGCTTCTTCTGGCAGAGCCTGACAAAAAAACATGTTACTGCAGATTTCAGACTGGAATCAACAAAATGACCTGAAAACAAGTTGACACTGTCAGAACAAGCTTCTTCCGGCAGATGCTGACAAAAAAACATGTTACTGCAGATTTCAGACTGGAATCAACAAAATGACCTGAAAACAAGTTGACACTGTCAGAACAAGCTTCTTCCGGCAGATGCTGACAAAAGGACATGCTACTGCATTTTTCAGACTGAAAGAAGAAAAATGTCCTGTAAACAAGTTGAAACTGTCAGAACAAGCTTCTTCTGGCAGAGCCTGACAAAAAAACATGTTACTGCAGATTTCAGACTGGAATCAACAAAATGACCTGAAAACAAGTTGAAACTGTCAGAACAAGCTTCTTCCGGCAGATGCTGACAAAAGGACATGCTACTGCATTTTTCAGACTGAAAGAAGAAAAATGTCCTGTAAACAAGTTGAAACTGTCAGAACAAGCTTCTTCTGGCAGAGCCTGACAAAAAAACATGTTACTGCAGATTTCAGACTGGAATCAACAAAATGACCTGAAAACAAGTTGAAACTGTCAGAACAAGCTTCTTCCGGCAGATGCTGACAAAAGGACATGCTACTGCATTTTTCAGACTGAAAGAAGAAAAATGTCCTGTAAACAAGTTGAAACTGTCAGAACAAGCTTCTTCCGGCAGATGCTGACAAAAGGACATGCTACTGCATTTTTCAGACTGAAAGAAGAAAAATGTCCTGTAAACAAGTTGAAACTGTCAGAACAAGCTTCTTCTGGCAGAGCCTGACAAAAAAACATGTTACTGCAGATTTCAGACTGGAATCAACAAAATGACCTGAAAACAAGTTGACACTGTCAGAACAAGCTTCTTCCGGCAGATGCTGACAAAAAAACATGTTACTGCAGATTTCAGACTGGAATCAACAAAATGACCTGAAAACAAGTTGACACTGTCAGAACAAGCTTCTTCCGGCAGATGCTGACAAAAGGACATGCTACTGCATTTTTCAGACTGAAAGAAGAAAAATGTCCTGTAAACAAGTTGAAACTGTCAGAACAAGCTTCTTCTGGCAGAGCCTGACAAAAAAACATGTTACTGCAGATTTCAGACTGGAATAAACAAAATGACCTGAAAACAAGTTGACACTGTCAGAACAAGCTTCTTCTGGCAGATGCTGACAAAAGGACATGCTACTGCATTTTTCAGACTGAAAGAAGAAAAATGTCCTGTAAACAAGTTGAAACTGTCAGAACAAGCTTCTTCTGGCAGAGCCTGACAAAAAAACATGTTACTGCAGATTTCAGACTGGAATCAACAAAATGACCTGAAAACAAGTTGACACTGTCAGAACAAGCTTCTTCCGGCAGATGCTGACAAAAAAACATGTTACTGCAGATTTCAGACTGGAATCAACAAAATGACCTGAAAACAAGTTGACACTGTCAGAACAAGCTTCTTCCGGCAGATGCTGACAAAAGGACATGCTACTGCATTTTTCAGACTGAAAGAAGAAAAATGTCCTGTAAACAAGTTGAAACTGTCAGAACAAGCTTCTTCTGGCAGAGCCTGACAAAAAAACATGTTACTGCAGATTTCAGACTGGAATCAACAAAATGACCTGAAAACAAGTTGAAACTGTCAGAACAAGCTTCTTTCGGCAGATGCTGACAAAAGGACATGCTACTGCATTTTTCAGACTGAAAGAAGAAAAATGTCCTGTAAACAAGTTGAAACTGTCAGAACAAGCTTCTTCTGGCAGAGCCTGACAAAAAAACATGTTACTGCAGATTTCAGACTGGAATAAACAAAATGACCTGAAAACAAGTTGACACTGTCAGAACAAGCTTCTTCCGGCAGATGCTGACAAAAGGACATGCTACTGCATTTTTCAGACTGAAAGAAGAAAAATGTCCTGTAAACAAGTTGAAACTGTCAGAACAAGCTTCTTCTGGCAGAGCCTGACAAAAAAACATGTTACTGCAGATTTCAGACTGGAATCAACAAAATGACCTGAAAACAAGTTGACACTGTCAGAACAAGCTTCTTCCGGCAGATGCTGACAAAAAAACATGTTACTGCAGATTTCAGACTGGAATCAACAAAATGACCTGAAAACAAGTTGACACTGTCAGAACAAGCTTCTTTCGGCAGATGCTGACAAAAGGACATGCTACTGCATTTTTCAGACTGAAAGAAGAAAAATGTCCTGTAAACAAGTTGAAACTGTCAGAACAAGCTTCTTCTGGCAGAGCCTGACAAAAAAACATGTTACTGCAGATTTCAGACTGGAATCAACAAAATGACCTGAAAACAAGTTGACACTGTCAGAACAAGCTTCTTCCGGCAGATGCTGACAAAAAAACATGTTACTGCAGATTTCAGACTGGAATCAACAAAATGACCTGAAAACAAGTTGACACTGTCAGAACAAGCTTCTTCCGGCAGATGCTGACAAAAGGACATGCTACTGCATTTTTCAGACTGAAAGAAGAAAAATGTCCTGTAAACAAGTTGAAACTGTCAGAACAAGCTTCTTCTGGCAGAGCCTGACAAAAAAACATGTTACTGCAGATTTCAGACTGGAATAAACAAAATGACCTGAAAACAAGTTGACACTGTCAGAACAAGCTTCTTCCGGCAGATGCTGACAAAAGGACATGCTACTGCATTTTTCAGACTGAAAGAAGAAAAATGTCCTGTAAACAAGTTGAAACTGTCAGAACAAGCTTCTTCTGGCAGAGCCTGACAAAAAAACATGTTACTGCAGATTTCAGACTGGAATCAACAAAATGACCTGAAAACAAGTTGACACTGTCAGAACAAGCTTCTTCCGGCAGATGCTGACAAAAAAACATGTTACTGCAGATTTCAGACTGGAATCAACAAAATGACCTGAAAACAAGTTGACACTGTCAGAACAAGCTTCTTCCGGCAGATGCTGACAAAAGGACATGCTACTGCATTTTTCAGACTGAAAGAAGAAAAATGTCCTGTAAACAAGTTGAAACTGTCAGAACAAGCTTCTTCTGGCAGAGCCTGACAAAAAAACATGTTACTGCAGATTTCAGACTGGAATCAACAAAATGACCTGAAAACAAGTTGAAACTGTCAGAACAAGCTTCTTTCGGCAGATGCTGACAAAAGGACATGCTACTGCATTTTTCAGACTGAAAGAAGAAAAATGTCCTGTAAACAAGTTGAAACTGTCAGAACAAGCTTCTTCTGGCAGAGCCTGACAAAAAAACATGTTACTGCAGATTTCAGACTGGAATCAACAAAATGACCTGAAAACAAGTTGACACTGTCAGAACAAGCTTCTTCCGGCAGATGCTGACAAAAAAACATGTTACTGCAGATTTCAGACTGGAATCAACAAAATGACCTGAAAACAAGTTGACACTGTCAGAACAAGCTTCTTCCGGCAGATGCTGACAAAAAAACATGTTACTGCAGATTTCAGACTGGAATCAACAAAATGACCTGAAAACAAGTTGAAACTGTCAGAACAAGCTTCTTCCGGCAGAGCCTGACAAAAAAACATGTTACTGCAGATTTCAGACTGGAATCAACAAAATGACCTGAAAACAAGTTGACACTGTCAGAACAAGCTTCTTCCGGCAGATGCTGACAAAAAAACATGTTACTGCAGATTTCAGACTGGAATCAACAAAATGACCTGAAAACAAGTTGACACTGTCAGAACAAGCTTCTTCCGGCAGATGCTGACAAAAGGACATGCTACTGCATTTTTCAGACTGAAAGAAGAAAAATGTCCTGTAAACAAGTTGAAACTGTCAGAACAAGCTTCTTCTGGCAGAGCCTGACAAAAAAACATGTTACTGCAGATTTCAGACTGGAATCAACAAAATGACCTGAAAACAAGTTGAAACTGTCAGAACAAGCTTCTTCCGGCAGATGCTGACAAAAGGACATGCTACTGCATTTTTCAGACTGAAAGAAGAAAAATGTCCTGTAAACAAGTTGAAACTGTCAGAACAAGCTTCTTCTGGCAGAGCCTGACAAAAAAACATGTTACTGCAGATTTCAGACTGGAATCAACAAAATGACCTGAAAACAAGTTGAAACTGTCAGAACAAGCTTCTTCCGGCAGATGCTGACAAAAAAACATGTTACTGCAGATTTCAGACTGGAATCAACAAAATGACCTGAAAACAAGTTGACACTGTCAGAACAAGCTTCTTCCGGCAGATGCTGACAAAAGGACATGCTACTGCATTTTTCAGACTGAAAGAAGAAAAATGTCCTGTAAACAAGTTGAAACTGTCAGAACAAGCTTCTTCCGGCAGATGCTGACAAAAGGACATGCTACTGCATTTTTCAGACTGAAAGAAGAAAAATGTCCTGTAAACAAGTTGAAACTGTCAGAACAAGCTTCTTCTGGCAGAGCCTGACAAAAAAACATGTTACTGCAGATTTCAGACTGGAATCAACAAAATGACCTGAAAACAAGTTGAAACTGTCAGAACAAGCTTCTTCCGGCAGATGCTGACAAAAGGACATGCTACTGCATTTTTCAGACTGAAAGAAGAAAAATGTCCTGTAAACAAGTTGAAACTGTCAGAACAAGCTTCTTCCGGCAGATGCTGACAAAAGGACATGCTACTGCATTTTTCAGACTGAAAGAAGAAAAATGTCCTGTAAACAAGTTGAAACTGTCAGAACAAGCTTCTTCCGGCAGATGCTGACAAAAGGACATGCTACTGCATTTTTCAGACTGAAAGAAGAAAAATGTCCTGTAAACAAGTTGAAACTGTCAGAACAAGCTTCTTCTGGCAGAGCCTGACAAAAAAACATGTTACTGCAGATTTCAGACTGGAATCAACAAAATGACCTGAAAACAAGTTGAAACTGTCAGAACAAGCTTCTTCCGGCAGATGCTGACAAAAGGACATGCTACTGCATTTTTCAGACTGAAAGAAGAAAAATGTCCTGTAAACAAGTTGAAACTGTCAGAACAAGCTTCTTCCGGCAGATGCTGACAAAAGGACATGCTACTGCATTTTTCAGACTGAAAGAAGAAAAATGTCCTGTAAACAAGTTGAAACTGTCAGAACAAGCTTCTTCTGGCAGAGCCTGACAAAAAAACATGTTACTGCAGATTTCAGACTGGAATCAACAAAATGACCTGAAAACAAGTTGAAACTGTCAGAACAAGCTTCTTTCGGCAGATGCTGACAAAAGGACATGCTACTGCATTTTTCAGACTGAAAGAAGAAAAATGTCCTGTAAACAAGTTGAAACTGTCAGAACAAGCTTCTTCTGGCAGAGCCTGACAAAAAAACATGTTACTGCAGATTTCAGACTGGAATCAACAAAATGACCTGAAAACAAGTTGACACTGTCAGAACAAGCTTCTTCCGGCAGATGCTGACAAAAAAACATGTTACTGCAGATTTCAGACTGGAATCAACAAAATGACCTGAAAACAAGTTGACACTGTCAGAACAAGCTTCTTCCGGCAGATGCTGACAAAAAAACATGTTACTGCAGATTTCAGACTGGAATCAACAAAATGACCTGAAAACAAGTTGAAACTGTCAGAACAAGCTTCTTCCGGCAGAGCCTGACAAAAAAACATGTTACTGCAGATTTCAGACTGGAATCAACAAAATGACCTGAAAACAAGTTGACACTGTCAGAACAAGCTTCTTCCGGCAGATGCTGACAAAAAAACATGTTACTGCAGATTTCAGACTGGAATCAACAAAATGACCTGAAAACAAGTTGACACTGTCAGAACAAGCTTCTTCCGGCAGATGCTGACAAAAGGACATGCTACTGCATTTTTCAGACTGAAAGAAGAAAAATGTCCTGTAAACAAGTTGAAACTGTCAGAACAAGCTTCTTCTGGCAGAGCCTGACAAAAAAACATGTTACTGCAGATTTCAGACTGGAATCAACAAAATGACCTGAAAACAAGTTGAAACTGTCAGAACAAGCTTCTTCCGGCAGATGCTGACAAAAAAACATGTTACTGCAGATTTCAGACTGGAATCAACAAAATGACCTGAAAACAAGTTGACACTGTCAGAACAAGCTTCTTCCGGCAGATGCTGACAAAAGGACATGCTACTGCATTTTTCAGACTGAAAGAAGAAAAATGTCCTGTAAACAAGTTGAAACTGTCAGAACAAGCTTCTTCCGGCAGATGCTGACAAAAGGACATGCTACTGCATTTTTCAGACTGAAAGAAGAAAAATGTCCTGTAAACAAGTTGAAACTGTCAGAACAAGCTTCTTCTGGCAGAGCCTGACAAAAAAACATGTTACTGCAGATTTCAGACTGGAATCAACAAAATGACCTGAAAACAAGTTGAAACTGTCAGAACAAGCTTCTTCCGGCAGATGCTGACAAAAGGACATGCTACTGCATTTTTCAGACTGAAAGAAGAAAAATGTCCTGTAAGCAAGTTGACACTGTCAGAACAAGCTTCTTCCGGCAGATGCTGACAAAAGGACATGCTACTGCATTTTTCAGACTGAAAGAAGAAAAATGTCCTGTAAACAAGTTGAAACTGTCAGAACAAGCTTCTTCTGGCAGAGCCTGACAAAAAAACATGTTACTGCAGATTTCAGACTGGAATAAACAAAATGACCTGAAAACAAGTTGACACTGTCAGAACAAGCTTCTTCCGGCAGATGCTGACAAAAGGACATGCTACTGCATTTTTCAGACTGAAAGAAGAAAAATGTCCTGTAAACAAGTTGAAACTGTCAGAACAAGCTTCTTCTGGCAGAGCCTGACAAAAAAACATGTTACTGCAGATTTCAGACTGGAATCAACAAAATGACCTGAAAACAAGTTGAAACTGTCAGAACAAGCTTCTTCCGGCAGATGCTGACAAAAAAACATGTTACTGCAGATTTCAGACTGGAATCAACAAAATGACCTGAAAACAAGTTGACACTGTCAGAACAAGCTTCTTCCGGCAGATGCTGACAAAAGGACATGCTACTGCATTTTTCAGACTGAAAGAAGAAAAATGTCCTGTAAACAAGTTGAAACTGTCAGAACAAGCTTCTTCCGGCAGATGCTGACAAAAGGACATGCTACTGCATTTTTCAGACTGAAAGAAGAAAAATGTCCTGTAAACAAGTTGAAACTGTCAGAACAAGCTTCTTCTGGCAGAGCCTGACAAAAAAACATGTTACTGCAGATTTCAGACTGGAATCAACAAAATGACCTGAAAACAAGTTGAAACTGTCAGAACAAGCTTCTTTCGGCAGATGCTGACAAAAGGACATGCTACTGCATTTTTCAGACTGAAAGAAGAAAAATGTCCTGTAAACAAGTTGAAACTGTCAGAACAAGCTTCTTCTGGCAGAGCCTGACAAAAAAACATGTTACTGCAGATTTCAGACTGGAATCAACAAAATGACCTGAAAACAAGTTGACACTGTCAGAACAAGCTTCTTCCGGCAGATGCTGACAAAAAAACATGTTACTGCAGATTTCAGACTGGAATCAACAAAATGACCTGAAAACAAGTTGACACTGTCAGAACAAGCTTCTTCCGGCAGATGCTGACAAAAAAACATGTTACTGCAGATTTCAGACTGGAATCAACAAAATGACCTGAAAACAAGTTGAAACTGTCAGAACAAGCTTCTTCCGGCAGATGCTGACAAAAGGACATGCTACTGCATTTTTCAGACTGAAAGAAGAAAAATGTCCTGTAAACAAGTTGAAACTGTCAGAACAAGCTTCTTCTGGCAGAGCCTGACAAAAAAACATGTTACTGCAGATTTCAGACTGGAATCAACAAAATGACCTGAAAACAAGTTGAAACTGTCAGAACAAGCTTCTTCCGGCAGATGCTGACAAAAGGACATGCTACTGCATTTTTCAGACTGAAAGAAGAAAAATGTCCTGTAAACAAGTTGAAACTGTCAGAACAAGCTTCTTCTGGCAGAGCCTGACAAAAAAACATGTTACTGCAGATTTCAGACTGGAATCAACAAAATGACCTGAAAACAAGTTGACACTGTCAGAACAAGCTTCTTCCGGCAGATGCTGACAAAAAAACATGTTACTGCAGATTTCAGACTGGAATCAACAAAATGACCTGAAAACAAGTTGACACTGTCAGAACAAGCTTCTTCCGGCAGATGCTGACAAAAGGACATGCTACTGCATTTTTCAGACTGAAAGAAGAAAAATGTCCTGTAAACAAGTTGAAACTGTCAGAACAAGCTTCTTCTGGCAGAGCCTGACAAAAAAACATGTTACTGCAGATTTCAGACTGGAATCAACAAAATGACCTGAAAACAAGTTGAAACTGTCAGAACAAGCTTCTTCCGGCAGATGCTGACAAAAGGACATGCTACTGCATTTTTCAGACTGAAAGAAGAAAAATGTCCTGTAAACAAGTTGAAACTGTCAGAACAAGCTTCTTCTGGCAGAGCCTGACAAAAAAACATGTTACTGCAGATTTCAGACTGGAATCAACAAAATGACCTGAAAACAAGTTGAAACTGTCAGAACAAGCTTCTTCCGGCAGATGCTGACAAAAGGACATGCTACTGCATTTTTCAGACTGAAAGAAGAAAAATGTCCTGTAAACAAGTTGAAACTGTCAGAACAAGCTTCTTCCGGCAGATGCTGACAAAAGGACATGCTACTGCATTTTTCAGACTGAAAGAAGAAAAATGTCCTGTAAACAAGTTGAAACTGTCAGAACAAGCTTCTTCTGGCAGAGCCTGACAAAAAAACATGTTACTGCAGATTTCAGACTGGAATCAACAAAATGACCTGAAAACAAGTTGACACTGTCAGAACAAGCTTCTTCCGGCAGATGCTGACAAAAAAACATGTTACTGCAGATTTCAGACTGGAATCAACAAAATGACCTGAAAACAAGTTGACACTGTCAGAACAAGCTTCTTCCGGCAGATGCTGACAAAAGGACATGCTACTGCATTTTTCAGACTGAAAGAAGAAAAATGTCCTGTAAACAAGTTGAAACTGTCAGAACAAGCTTCTTCTGGCAGAGCCTGACAAAAAAACATGTTACTGCAGATTTCAGACTGGAATCAACAAAATGACCTGAAAACAAGTTGAAACTGTCAGAACAAGCTTCTTCCGGCAGATGCTGACAAAAGGACATGCTACTGCATTTTTCAGACTGAAAGAAGAAAAATGTCCTGTAAACAAGTTGAAACTGTCAGAACAAGCTTCTTCCGGCAGATGCTGACAAAAGGACATGCTACTGCATTTTTCAGACTGAAAGAAGAAAAATGTCCTGTAAACAAGTTGAAACTGTCAGAACAAGCTTCTTCTGGCAGAGCCTGACAAAAAAACATGTTACTGCAGATTTCAGACTGGAATCAACAAAATGACCTGAAAACAAGTTGACACTGTCAGAACAAGCTTCTTCCGGCAGATGCTGACAAAAAAACATGTTACTGCAGATTTCAGACTGGAATCAACAAAATGACCTGAAAACAAGTTGACACTGTCAGAACAAGCTTCTTCCGGCAGATGCTGACAAAAGGACATGCTACTGCATTTTTCAGACTGAAAGAAGAAAAATGTCCTGTAAACAAGTTGAAACTGTCAGAACAAGCTTCTTCTGGCAGAGCCTGACAAAAAAACATGTTACTGCAGATTTCAGACTGGAATCAACAAAATGACCTGAAAACAAGTTGAAACTGTCAGAACAAGCTTCTTCCGGCAGATGCTGACAAAAGGACATGCTACTGCATTTTTCAGACTGAAAGAAGAAAAATGTCCTGTAAACAAGTTGAAACTGTCAGAACAAGCTTCTTCCGGCAGATGCTGACAAAAGGACATGCTACTGCATTTTTCAGACTGAAAGAAGAAAAATGTCCTGTAAACAAGTTGAAACTGTCAGAACAAGCTTCTTCTGGCAGAGCCTGACAAAAAAACATGTTACTGCAGATTTCAGACTGGAATCAACAAAATGACCTGAAAACAAGTTGAAACTGTCAGAACAAGCTTCTTTCGGCAGATGCTGACAAAAGGACATGCTACTGCATTTTTCAGACTGAAAGAAGAAAAATGACCTGAAAACAAGTTGACACTGTCAGAACAAGCTTCTTCCGGCAGATGCTGACAAAAAAACATGTTACTGCAGATTTCAGACTGGAATCAACAAAATGACCTGAAAACAAGTTGACACTGTCAGAACAAGCTTCTTCCGGCAGATGCTGACAAAAGGACATGCTACTGCATTTTTCAGACTGAAAGAAGAAAAATGTCCTGTAAACAAGTTGAAACTGTCAGAACAAGCTTCTTCTGGCAGAGCCTGACAAAAAAACATGTTACTGCAGATTTCAGACTGGAATCAACAAAATGACCTGAAAACAAGTTGAAACTGTCAGAACAAGCTTCTTCCGGCAGATGCTGACAAAAGGACATGCTACTGCATTTTTCAGACTGAAAGAAGAAAAATGTCCTGTAAACAAGTTGAAACTGTCAGAACAAGCTTCTTCTGGCAGAGCCTGACAAAAAAACATGTTACTGCAGATTTCAGACTGGAATAAACAAAATGACCTGAAAACAAGTTGACACTGTCAGAACAAGCTTCTTCCGGCAGATGCTGACAAAAGGACATGCTACTGCATTTTTCAGACTGAAAGAAGAAAAATGTCCTGTAAACAAGTTGAAACTGTCAGAACAAGCTTCTTCCGGCAGATGCTGACAAAAGGACATGCTACTGCATTTTTCAGACTGAAAGAAGAAAAATGTCCTGTAAACAAGTTGAAACTGTCAGAACAAGCTTCTTCTGGCAGAGCCTGACAAAAAAACATGTTACTGCAGATTTCAGACTGGAATCAACAAAATGACCTGAAAACAAGTTGAAACTGTCAGAACAAGCTTCTTTCGGCAGATGCTGACAAAAGGACATGCTACTGCATTTTTCAGACTGAAAGAAGAAAAATGTCCTGTAAACAAGTTGAAACTGTCAGAACAAGCTTCTTCTGGCAGAGCCTGACAAAAAAACATGTTACTGCAGATTTCAGACTGGAATCAACAAAATGACCTGAAAACAAGTTGACACTGTCAGAACAAGCTTCTTCCGGCAGATGCTGACAAAAAAACATGTTACTGCAGATTTCAGACTGGAATCAACAAAATGACCTGAAAACAAGTTGACACTGTCAGAACAAGCTTCTTCCGGCAGATGCTGACAAAAAAACATGTTACTGCAGATTTCAGACTGGAATCAACAAAATGACCTGAAAACAAGTTGAAACTGTCAGAACAAGCTTCTTCCGGCAGAGCCTGACAAAAAAACATGTTACTGCAGATTTCAGACTGGAATCAACAAAATGACCTGAAAACAAGTTGACACTGTCAGAACAAGCTTCTTCCGGCAGATGCTGACAAAAAAACATGTTACTGCAGATTTCAGACTGGAATCAACAAAATGACCTGAAAACAAGTTGAAACTGTCAGAACAAGCTTCTTCCGGCAGAGCCTGACAAAAAAACATGTTACTGCAGATTTCAGACTGGAATCAACAAAATGACCTGAAAACAAGTTGACACTGTCAGAACAAGCTTCTTCCGGCAGATGCTGACAAAAAAACATGTTACTGCAGATTTCAGACTGGAATCAACAAAATGACCTGAAAACAAGTTGACACTGTCAGAACAAGCTTCTTCCGGCAGATGCTGACAAAAGGACATGCTACTGCATTTTTCAGACTGAAAGAAGAAAAATGTCCTGTAAACAAGTTGAAACTGTCAGAACAAGCTTCTTCTGGCAGAGCCTGACAAAAAAACATGTTACTGCAGATTTCAGACTGGAATCAACAAAATGACCTGAAAACAAGTTGAAACTGTCAGA
The DNA here is from genome assembly GCF_040956055.1 of Brachionichthys hirsutus. Lineage (NCBI taxonomy): Eukaryota > Metazoa > Chordata > Actinopteri > Lophiiformes > Brachionichthyidae > Brachionichthys > Brachionichthys hirsutus. The sequence continues at coordinate 81,772 of NW_027180401.1, forward strand.
ACAAGCTTCTTCCGGCAGATGCTGACAAAAGGACATGCTACTGCATTTTTCAGACTGAAAGAAGAAAAATGTCCTGTAAACAAGTTGAAACTGTCAGAACAAGCTTCTTCTGGCAGAGCCTGACAAAAAAACATGTTACTGCAGATTTCAGACTGGAATCAACAAAATGACCTGAAAACAAGTTGAAACTGTCAGAACAAGCTTCTTCCGGCAGATGCTGACAAAAGGACATGCTACTGCATTTTTCAGACTGAAAGAAGAAAAATGTCCTGTAAACAAGTTGAAACTGTCAGAACAAGCTTCTTCTGGCAGAGCCTGACAAAAAAACATGTTACTGCAGATTTCAGACTGGAATCAACAAAATGACCTGAAAACAAGTTGACACTGTCAGAACAAGCTTCTTCCGGCAGATGCTGACAAAAAAACATGTTACTGCAGATTTCAGACTGGAATCAACAAAATGACCTGAAAACAAGTTGACACTGTCAGAACAAGCTTCTTCCGGCAGATGCTGACAAAAGGACATGCTACTGCATTTTTCAGACTGAAAGAAGAAAAATGTCCTGTAAACAAGTTGAAACTGTCAGAACAAGCTTCTTCTGGCAGAGCCTGACAAAAAAACATGTTACTGCAGATTTCAGACTGGAATCAACAAAATGACCTGAAAACAAGTTGAAACTGTCAGAACAAGCTTCTTCCGGCAGATGCTGACAAAAGGACATGCTACTGCATTTTTCAGACTGAAAGAAGAAAAATGTCCTGTAAACAAGTTGAAACTGTCAGAACAAGCTTCTTCTGGCAGAGCCTGACAAAAAAACATGTTACTGCAGATTTCAGACTGGAATCAACAAAATGACCTGAAAACAAGTTGAAACTGTCAGAACAAGCTTCTTCCGGCAGATGCTGACAAAAGGACATGCTACTGCATTTTTCAGACTGAAAGAAGAAAAATGTCCTGTAAACAAGTTGAAACTGTCAGAACAAGCTTCTTCCGGCAGATGCTGACAAAAGGACATGCTACTGCATTTTTCAGACTGAAAGAAGAAAAATGTCCTGTAAACAAGTTGAAACTGTCAGAACAAGCTTCTTCTGGCAGAGCCTGACAAAAAAACATGTTACTGCAGATTTCAGACTGGAATCAACAAAATGACCTGAAAACAAGTTGAAACTGTCAGAACAAGCTTCTTCCGGCAGATGCTGACAAAAGGACATGCTACTGCATTTTTCAGACTGAAAGAAGAAAAATGTCCTGTAAGCAAGTTGACACTGTCAGAACAAGCTTCTTCCGGCAGATGCTGACAAAAGGACATGCTACTGCATTTTTCAGACTGAAAGAAGAAAAATGTCCTGTAAACAAGTTGAAACTGTCAGAACAAGCTTCTTCTGGCAGAGCCTGACAAAAAAACATGTTACTGCAGATTTCAGACTGGAATAAACAAAATGACCTGAAAACAAGTTGACACTGTCAGAACAAGCTTCTTCCGGCAGATGCTGACAAAAGGACATGCTACTGCATTTTTCAGACTGAAAGAAGAAAAATGTCCTGTAAACAAGTTGAAACTGTCAGAACAAGCTTCTTCTGGCAGAGCCTGACAAAAAAACATGTTACTGCAGATTTCAGACTGGAATCAACAAAATGACCTGAAAACAAGTTGAAACTGTCAGAACAAGCTTCTTCCGGCAGATGCTGACAAAAGGACATGCTACTGCATTTTTCAGACTGAAAGAAGAAAAATGTCCTGTAAACAAGTTGAAACTGTCAGAACAAGCTTCTTCTGGCAGAGCCTGACAAAAAAACATGTTACTGCAGATTTCAGACTGGAATCAACAAAATGACCTGAAAACAAGTTGACACTGTCAGAACAAGCTTCTTCCGGCAGATGCTGACAAAAAAACATGTTACTGCAGATTTCAGACTGGAATCAACAAAATGACCTGAAAACAAGTTGACACTGTCAGAACAAGCTTCTTCCGGCAGATGCTGACAAAAGGACATGCTACTGCATTTTTCAGACTGAAAGAAGAAAAATGTCCTGTAAACAAGTTGAAACTGTCAGAACAAGCTTCTTCTGGCAGAGCCTGACAAAAAAACATGTTACTGCAGATTTCAGACTGGAATCAACAAAATGACCTGAAAACAAGTTGAAACTGTCAGAACAAGCTTCTTCCGGCAGATGCTGACAAAAGGACATGCTACTGCATTTTTCAGACTGAAAGAAGAAAAATGTCCTGTAAACAAGTTGAAACTGTCAGAACAAGCTTCTTCTGGCAGAGCCTGACAAAAAAACATGTTACTGCAGATTTCAGACTGGAATCAACAAAATGACCTGAAAACAAGTTGACACTGTCAGAACAAGCTTCTTCCGGCAGATGCTGACAAAAAAACATGTTACTGCAGATTTCAGACTGGAATCAACAAAATGACCTGAAAACAAGTTGAAACTGTCAGAACAAGCTTCTTTCGGCAGATGCTGACAAAAGGACATGCTACTGCATTTTTCAGACTGAAAGAAGAAAAATGTCCTGTAAACAAGTTGAAACTGTCAGAACAAGCTTCTTCTGGCAGAGCCTGACAAAAAAACATGTTACTGCAGATTTCAGACTGGAATCAACAAAATGACCTGAAAACAAGTTGACACTGTCAGAACAAGCTTCTTCCGGCAGATGCTGACAAAAAAACATGTTACTGCAGATTTCAGACTGGAATCAACAAAATGACCTGAAAACAAGTTGACACTGTCAGAACAAGCTTCTTCCGGCAGATGCTGACAAAAAAACATGTTACTGCAGATTTCAGACTGGAATCAACAAAATGACCTGAAAACAAGTTGAAACTGTCAGAACAAGCTTCTTCCGGCAGAGCCTGACAAAAAAACATGTTACTGCAGATTTCAGACTGGAATCAACAAAATGACCTGAAAACAAGTTGACACTGTCAGAACAAGCTTCTTCCGGCAGATGCTGACAAAAAAACATGTTACTGCAGATTTCAGACTGGAATCAACAAAATGACCTGAAAACAAGTTGAAACTGTCAGAACAAGCTTCTTCCGGCAGAGCCTGACAAAAAAACATGTTACTGCAGATTTCAGACTGGAATCAACAAAATGACCTGAAAACAAGTTGACACTGTCAGAACAAGCTTCTTCCGGCAGATGCTGACAAAAAAACATGTTACTGCAGATTTCAGACTGGAATCAACAAAATGACCTGAAAACAAGTTGACACTGTCAGAACAAGCTTCTTCCGGCAGATGCTGACAAAAGGACATGCTACTGCATTTTTCAGACTGAAAGAAGAAAAATGTCCTGTAAACAAGTTGAAACTGTCAGAACAAGCTTCTTCTGGCAGAGCCTGACAAAAAAACATGTTACTGCAGATTTCAGACTGGAATCAACAAAATGACCTGAAAACAAGTTGAAACTGTCAGAACAAGCTTCTTCCGGCAGATGCTGACAAAAGGACATGCTACTGCATTTTTCAGACTGAAAGAAGAAAAATGTCCTGTAAACAAGTTGAAACTGTCAGAACAAGCTTCTTCTGGCAGAGCCTGACAAAAAAACATGTTACTGCAGATTTCAGACTGGAATCAACAAAATGACCTGAAAACAAGTTGAAACTGTCAGAACAAGCTTCTTCCGGCAGATGCTGACAAAAGGACATGCTACTGCATTTTTCAGACTGAAAGAAGAAAAATGTCCTGTAAACAAGTTGAAACTGTCAGAACAAGCTTCTTCTGGCAGAGCCTGACAAAAAAACATGTTACTGCAGATTTCAGACTGGAATCAACAAAATGACCTGAAAACAAGTTGACACTGTCAGAACAAGCTTCTTCCGGCAGATGCTGACAAAAAAACATGTTACTGCAGATTTCAGACTGGAATCAACAAAATGACCTGAAAACAAGTTGACACTGTCAGAACAAGCTTCTTCCGGCAGATGCTGACAAAAGGACATGCTACTGCATTTTTCAGACTGAAAGAAGAAAAATGTCCTGTAAACAAGTTGAAACTGTCAGAACAAGCTTCTTCTGGCAGAGCCTGACAAAAAAACATGTTACTGCAGATTTCAGACTGGAATCAACAAAATGACCTGAAAACAAGTTGAAACTGTCAGAACAAGCTTCTTCCGGCAGATGCTGACAAAAGGACATGCTACTGCATTTTTCAGACTGAAAGAAGAAAAATGTCCTGTAAACAAGTTGAAACTGTCAGAACAAGCTTCTTCTGGCAGAGCCTGACAAAAAAACATGTTACTGCAGATTTCAGACTGGAATCAACAAAATGACCTGAAAACAAGTTGAAACTGTCAGAACAAGCTTCTTCCGGCAGATGCTGACAAAAGGACATGCTACTGCATTTTTCAGACTGAAAGAAGAAAAATGTCCTGTAAACAAGTTGAAACTGTCAGAACAAGCTTCTTCCGGCAGATGCTGACAAAAGGACATGCTACTGCATTTTTCAGACTGAAAGAAGAAAAATGTCCTGTAAACAAGTTGAAACTGTCAGAACAAGCTTCTTCTGGCAGAGCCTGACAAAAAAACATGTTACTGCAGATTTCAGACTGGAATCAACAAAATGACCTGAAAACAAGTTGAAACTGTCAGAACAAGCTTCTTCCGGCAGATGCTGACAAAAGGACATGCTACTGCATTTTTCAGACTGAAAGAAGAAAAATGTCCTGTAAGCAAGTTGACACTGTCAGAACAAGCTTCTTCCGGCAGATGCTGACAAAAGGACATGCTACTGCATTTTTCAGACTGAAAGAAGAAAAATGTCCTGTAAACAAGTTGAAACTGTCAGAACAAGCTTCTTCTGGCAGAGCCTGACAAAAAAACATGTTACTGCAGATTTCAGACTGGAATAAACAAAATGACCTGAAAACAAGTTGACACTGTCAGAACAAGCTTCTTCCGGCAGATGCTGACAAAAGGACATGCTACTGCATTTTTCAGACTGAAAGAAGAAAAATGTCCTGTAAACAAGTTGAAACTGTCAGAACAAGCTTCTTCTGGCAGAGCCTGACAAAAAAACATGTTACTGCAGATTTCAGACTGGAATCAACAAAATGACCTGAAAACAAGTTGAAACTGTCAGAACAAGCTTCTTCCGGCAGATGCTGACAAAAGGACATGCTACTGCATTTTTCAGACTGAAAGAAGAAAAATGTCCTGTAAACAAGTTGAAACTGTCAGAACAAGCTTCTTCTGGCAGAGCCTGACAAAAAAACATGTTACTGCAGATTTCAGACTGGAATCAACAAAATGACCTGAAAACAAGTTGACACTGTCAGAACAAGCTTCTTCCGGCAGATGCTGACAAAAAAACATGTTACTGCAGATTTCAGACTGGAATCAACAAAATGACCTGAAAACAAGTTGACACTGTCAGAACAAGCTTCTTCCGGCAGATGCTGACAAAAGGACATGCTACTGCATTTTTCAGACTGAAAGAAGAAAAATGTCCTGTAAACAAGTTGAAACTGTCAGAACAAGCTTCTTCTGGCAGAGCCTGACAAAAAAACATGTTACTGCAGATTTCAGACTGGAATCAACAAAATGACCTGAAAACAAGTTGAAACTGTCAGAACAAGCTTCTTCCGGCAGATGCTGACAAAAGGACATGCTACTGCATTTTTCAGACTGAAAGAAGAAAAATGTCCTGTAAACAAGTTGAAACTGTCAGAACAAGCTTCTTCTGGCAGAGCCTGACAAAAAAACATGTTACTGCAGATTTCAGACTGGAATCAACAAAATGACCTGAAAACAAGTTGACACTGTCAGAACAAGCTTCTTCCGGCAGATGCTGACAAAAAAACATGTTACTGCAGATTTCAGACTGGAATCAACAAAATGACCTGAAAACAAGTTGAAACTGTCAGAACAAGCTTCTTCCGGCAGATGCTGACAAAAGGACATGCTACTGCATTTTTCAGACTGAAAGAAGAAAAATGTCCTGTAAACAAGTTGAAACTGTCAGAACAAGCTTCTTCTGGCAGAGCCTGACAAAAAAACATGTTACTGCAGATTTCAGACTGGAATAAACAAAATGACCTGAAAACAAGTTGACACTGTCAGAACAAGCTTCTTCCGGCAGATGCTGACAAAAGGACATGCTACTGCATTTTTCAGACTGAAAGAAGAAAAATGTCCTGTAAACAAGTTGAAACTGTCAGAACAAGCTTCTTCTGGCAGAGCCTGACAAAAAAACATGTTACTGCAGATTTCAGACTGGAATCAACAAAATGACCTGAAAACAAGTTGACACTGTCAGAACAAGCTTCTTCCGGCAGATGCTGACAAAAAAACATGTTACTGCAGATTTCAGACTGGAATCAACAAAATGACCTGAAAACAAGTTGACACTGTCAGAACAAGCTTCTTCCGGCAGATGCTGACAAAAGGACATGCTACTGCATTTTTCAGACTGAAAGAAGAAAAATGTCCTGTAAACAAGTTGAAACTGTCAGAACAAGCTTCTTCTGGCAGAGCCTGACAAAAAAACATGTTACTGCAGATTTCAGACTGGAATCAACAAAATGACCTGAAAACAAGTTGAAACTGTCAGAACAAGCTTCTTCCGACAGATGCTGACAAAAAAACATGTTACTGCAGATTTCAGACTGGAATCAACAAAATGACCTGAAAACAAGTTGACACTGTCAGAACAAGCTTCTTCCGGCAGATGCTGACAAAAGGACATGCTACTGCATTTTTCAGACTGAAAGAAGAAAAATGTCCTGTAAACAAGTTGAAACTGTCAGAACAAGCTTCTTCCGGCAGATGCTGACAAAAGGACATGCTACTGCATTTTTCAGACTGAAAGAAGAAAAATGTCCTGTAAACAAGTTGAAACTGTCAGAACAAGCTTCTTCTGGCAGAGCCTGACAAAAAAACATGTTACTGCAGATTTCAGACTGGAATCAACAAAATGACCTGAAAACAAGTTGAAACTGTCAGAACAAGCTTCTTTCGGCAGATGCTGACAAAAGGACATGCTACTGCATTTTTCAGACTGAAAGAAGAAAAATGTCCTGTAAACAAGTTGAAACTGTCAGAACAAGCTTCTTCTGGCAGAGCCTGACAAAAAAACATGTTACTGCAGATTTCAGACTGGAATCAACAAAATGACCTGAAAACAAGTTGAAACTGTCAGAACAAGCTTCTTCCGGCAGATGCTGACAAAAGGACATGCTACTGCATTTTTCAGACTGAAAGAAGAAAAATGTCCTGTAAGCAAGTTGACACTGTCAGAACAAGCTTCTTCCGGCAGATGCTGACAAAAGGACATGCTACTGCATTTTTCAGACTGAAAGAAGAAAAATGTCCTGTAAACAAGTTGAAACTGTCAGAACAAGCTTCTTCTGGCAGAGCCTGACAAAAAAACATGTTACTGCAGATTTCAGACTGGAATAAACAAAATGACCTGAAAACAAGTTGACACTGTCAGAACAAGCTTCTTCCGGCAGATGCTGACAAAAGGACATGCTACTGCATTTTTCAGACTGAAAGAAGAAAAATGTCCTGTAAACAAGTTGAAACTGTCAGAACAAGCTTCTTCTGGCAGAGCCTGACAAAAAAACATGTTACTGCAGATTTCAGACTGGAATCAACAAAATGACCTGAAAACAAGTTGAAACTGTCAGAACAAGCTTCTTCCGGCAGATGCTGACAAAAGGACATGCTACTGCATTTTTCAGACTGAAAGAAGAAAAATGTCCTGTAAACAAGTTGAAACTGTCAGAACAAGCTTCTTCTGGCAGAGCCTGACAAAAAAACATGTTACTGCAGATTTCAGACTGGAATCAACAAAATGACCTGAAAACAAGTTGACACTGTCAGAACAAGCTTCTTCCGGCAGATGCTGACAAAAAAACATGTTACTGCAGATTTCAGACTGGAATCAACAAAATGACCTGAAAACAAGTTGAAACTGTCAGAACAAGCTTCTTCCGGCAGATGCTGACAAAAGGACATGCTACTGCATTTTTCAGACTGAAAGAAGAAAAATGTCCTGTAAACAAGTTGAAACTGTCAGAACAAGCTTCTTCTGGCAGAGCCTGACAAAAAAACATGTTACTGCAGATTTCAGACTGGAATAAACAAAATGACCTGAAAACAAGTTGACACTGTCAGAACAAGCTTCTTCCGGCAGATGCTGACAAAAGGACATGCTACTGCATTTTTCAGACTGAAAGAAGAAAAATGTCCTGTAAACAAGTTGAAACTGTCAGAACAAGCTTCTTCTGGCAGAGCCTGACAAAAAAACATGTTACTGCAGATTTCAGACTGGAATCAACAAAATGACCTGAAAACAAGTTGAAACTGTCAGAACAAGCTTCTTCCGGCAGATGCTGACAAAAGGACATGCTACTGCATTTTTCAGACTGAAAGAAGAAAAATGTCCTGTAAACAAGTTGAAACTGTCAGAACAAGCTTCTTCTGGCAGAGCCTGACAAAAAAACATGTTACTGCAGATTTCAGACTGGAATCAACAAAATGACCTGAAAACAAGTTGACACTGTCAGAACAAGCTTCTTCCGGCAGATGCTGACAAAAAAACATGTTACTGCAGATTTCAGACTGGAATCAACAAAATGACCTGAAAACAAGTTGAAACTGTCAGAACAAGCTTCTTCCGGCAGATGCTGACAAAAGGACATGCTACTGCATTTTTCAGACTGAAAGAAGAAAAATGTCCTGTAAACAAGTTGAAACTGTCAGAACAAGCTTCTTCTGGCAGAGCCTGACAAAAAAACATGTTACTGCAGATTTCAGACTGGAATAAACAAAATGACCTGAAAACAAGTTGACACTGTCAGAACAAGCTTCTTCCGGCAGATGCTGACAAAAGGACATGCTACTGCATTTTTCAGACTGAAAGAAGAAAAATGTCCTGTAAACAAGTTGAAACTGTCAGAACAAGCTTCTTCTGGCAGAGCCTGACAAAAAAACATGTTACTGCAGATTTCAGACTGGAATCAACAAAATGACCTGAAAACAAGTTGACACTGTCAGAACAAGCTTCTTCCGGCAGATGCTGACAAAAAAACATGTTACTGCAGATTTCAGACTGGAATCAACAAAATGACCTGAAAACAAGTTGACACTGTCAGAACAAGCTTCTTCCGGCAGATGCTGACAAAAGGACATGCTACTGCATTTTTCAGACTGAAAGAAGAAAAATGTCCTGTAAACAAGTTGAAACTGTCAGAACAAGCTTCTTCTGGCAGAGCCTGACAAAAAAACATGTTACTGCAGATTTCAGACTGGAATCAACAAAATGACCTGAAAACAAGTTGAAACTGTCAGAACAAGCTTCTTCCGGCAGATGCTGACAAAAAAACATGTTACTGCAGATTTCAGACTGGAATCAACAAAATGACCTGAAAACAAGTTGACACTGTCAGAACAAGCTTCTTCCGGCAGATGCTGACAAAAGGACATGCTACTGCATTTTTCAGACTGAAAGAAGAAAAATGTCCTGTAAACAAGTTGAAACTGTCAGAACAAGCTTCTTCCGGCAGATGCTGACAAAAGGACATGCTACTGCATTTTTCAGACTGAAAGAAGAAAAATGTCCTGTAAACAAGTTGAAACTGTCAGAACAAGCTTCTTCTGGCAGAGCCTGACAAAAAAACATGTTACTGCAGATTTCAGACTGGAATCAACAAAATGACCTGAAAACAAGTTGAAACTGTCAGAACAAGCTTCTTTCGGCAGATGCTGACAAAAGGACATGCTACTGCATTTTTCAGACTGAAAGAAGAAAAATGTCCTGTAAACAAGTTGAAACTGTCAGAACAAGCTTCTTCTGGCAGAGCCTGACAAAAAAACATGTTACTGCAGATTTCAGACTGGAATCAACAAAATGACCTGAAAACAAGTTGACACTGTCAGAACAAGCTTCTTCCGGCAGATGCTGACAAAAAAACATGTTACTGCAGATTTCAGACTGGAATCAACAAAATGACCTGAAAACAAGTTGACACTGTCAGAACAAGCTTCTTCCGGCAGATGCTGACAAAAAAACATGTTACTGCAGATTTCAGACTGGAATCAACAAAATGACCTGAAAACAAGTTGAAACTGTCAGAACAAGCTTCTTCCGGCAGAGCCTGACAAAAAAACATGTTACTGCAGATTTCAGACTGGAATCAACAAAATGACCTGAAAACAAGTTGACACTGTCAGAACAAGCTTCTTCCGGCAGATGCTGACAAAAAAACATGTTACTGCAGATTTCAGACTGGAATCAACAAAATGACCTGAAAACAAGTTGACACTGTCAGAACAAGCTTCTTCCGGCAGATGCTGACAAAAGGACATGCTACTGCATTTTTCAGACTGAAAGAAGAAAAATGTCCTGTAAACAAGTTGAAACTGTCAGAACAAGCTTCTTCTGGCAGAGCCTGACAAAAAAACATGTTACTGCAGATTTCAGACTGGAATAAACAAAATGACCTGAAAACAAGTTGACACTGTCAGAACAAGCTTCTTCCGGCAGATGCTGACAAAAGGACATGCTACTGCATTTTTCAGACTGAAAGAAGAAAAATGTCCTGTAAACAAGTTGAAACTGTCAGAACAAGCTTCTTCTGGCAGAGCCTGACAAAAAAACATGTTACTGCAGATTTCAGACTGGAATCAACAAAATGACCTGAAAACAAGTTGAAACTGTCAGAACAAGCTTCTTCCGGCAGATGCTGACAAAAGGACATGCTACTGCATTTTTCAGACTGAAAGAAGAAAAATGTCCTGTAAACAAGTTGAAACTGTCAGAACAAGCTTCTTCTGGCAGAGCCTGACAAAAAAACATGTTACTGCAGATTTCAGACTGGAATCAACAAAATGACCTGAAAACAAGTTGACACTGTCAGAACAAGCTTCTTCCGGCAGATGCTGACAAAAAAACATGTTACTGCAGATTTCAGACTGGAATCAACAAAATGACCTGAAAACAAGTTGAAACTGTCAGAACAAGCTTCTTCCGGCAGATGCTGACAAAAGGACATGCTACTGCATTTTTCAGACTGAAAGAAGAAAAATGTCCTGTAAACAAGTTGAAACTGTCAGAACAAGCTTCTTCTGGCAGAGCCTGACAAAAAAACATGTTACTGCAGATTTCAGACTGGAATAAACAAAATGACCTGAAAACAAGTTGACACTGTCAGAACAAGCTTCTTCCGGCAGATGCTGACAAAAGGACATGCTACTGCATTTTTCAGACTGAAAGAAGAAAAATGTCCTGTAAACAAGTTGAAACTGTCAGAACAAGCTTCTTCTGGCAGAGCCTGACAAAAAAACATGTTACTGCAGATTTCAGACTGGAATCAACAAAATGACCTGAAAACAAGTTGAAACTGTCAGAACAAGCTTCTTCCGGCAGATGCTGACAAAAGGACATGCTACTGCATTTTTCAGACTGAAAGAAGAAAAATGTCCTGTAAACAAGTTGAAACTGTCAGAACAAGCTTCTTCTGGCAGAGCCTGACAAAAAAACATGTTACTGCAGATTTCAGACTGGAATCAACAAAATGACCTGAAAACAAGTTGACACTGTCAGAACAAGCTTCTTCCGGCAGATGCTGACAAAAAAACATGTTACTGCAGATTTCAGACTGGAATCAACAAAATGACCTGAAAACAAGTTGAAACTGTCAGAACAAGCTTCTTCCGGCAGATGCTGACAAAAGGACATGCTACTGCATTTTTCAGACTGAAAGAAGAAAAATGTCCTGTAAACAAGTTGAAACTGTCAGAACAAGCTTCTTCTGGCAGAGCCTGACAAAAAAACATGTTACTGCAGATTTCAGACTGGAATAAACAAAATGACCTGAAAACAAGTTGACACTGTCAGAACAAGCTTCTTCCGGCAGATGCTGACAAAAGGACATGCTACTGCATTTTTCAGACTGAAAGAAGAAAAATGTCCTGTAAACAAGTTGAAACTGTCAGAACAAGCTTCTTCTGGCAGAGCCTGACAAAAAAACATGTTACTGCAGATTTCAGACTGGAATCAACAAAATGACCTGAAAACAAGTTGACACTGTCAGAACAAGCTTCTTCCGGCAGATGCTGACAAAAAAACATGTTACTGCAGATTTCAGACTGGAATCAACAAAATGACCTGAAAACAAGTTGACACTGTCAGAACAAGCTTCTTCCGGCAGATGCTGACAAAAGGACATGCTACTGCATTTTTCAGACTGAAAGAAGAAAAATGTCCTGTAAACAAGTTGAAACTGTCAGAACAAGCTTCTTCTGGCAGAGCCTGACAAAAAAACATGTTACTGCAGATTTCAGACTGGAATCAACAAAATGACCTGAAAACAAGTTGAAACTGTCAGAACAAGCTTCTTCCGGCAGATGCTGACAAAAAAACATGTTACTGCAGATTTCAGACTGGAATCAACAAAATGACCTGAAAACAAGTTGACACTGTCAGAACAAGCTTCTTCCGGCAGATGCTGACAAAAGGACATGCTACTGCATTTTTCAGACTGAAAGAAGAAAAATGTCCTGTAAACAAGTTGAAACTGTCAGAACAAGCTTCTTCCGGCAGATGCTGACAAAAGGACATGCTACTGCATTTTTCAGACTGAAAGAAGAAAAATGTCCTGTAAACAAGTTGAAACTGTCAGAACAAGCTTCTTCTGGCAGAGCCTGACAAAAAAACATGTTACTGCAGATTTCAGACTGGAATCAACAAAATGACCTGAAAACAAGTTGAAACTGTCAGAACAAGCTTCTTTCGGCAGATGCTGACAAAAGGACATGCTACTGCATTTTTCAGACTGAAAGAAGAAAAATGTCCTGTAAACAAGTTGAAACTGTCAGAACAAGCTTCTTCTGGCAGAGCCTGACAAAAAAACATGTTACTGCAGATTTCAGACTGGAATCAACAAAATGACCTGAAAACAAGTTGACACTGTCAGAACAAGCTTCTTCCGGCAGATGCTGACAAAAGGACATGCTACTGCATTTTTCAGACTGAAAGAAGAAAAATGTCCTGTAAACAAGTTGAAACTGTCAGAACAAGCTTCTTCTGGCAGAGCCTGACAAAAAAACATGTTACTGCAGATTTCAGACTGGAATCAACAAAATGACCTGAAAACAAGTTGAAACTGTCAGAACAAGCTTCTTCCGGCAGATGCTGACAAAAGGACATGCTACTGCATTTTTCAGACTGAAAGAAGAAAAATGTCCTGTAAACAAGTTGAAACTGTCAGAACAAGCTTCTTCTGGCAGAGCCTGACAAAAAAACATGTTACTGCAGATTTCAGACTGGAATCAACAAAATGACCTGAAAACAAGTTGAAACTGTCAGAACAAGCTTCTTCCGGCAGATGCTGACAAAAGGACATGCTACTGCATTTTTCAGACTGAAAGAAGAAAAATGTCCTGTAAACAAGTTGAAACTGTCAGAACAAGCTTCTTCTGGCAGAGCCTGACAAAAAAACATGTTACTGCAGATTTCAGACTGGAATCAACAAAATGACCTGAAAACAAGTTGACACTGTCAGAACAAGCTTCTTCCGGCAGATGCTGACAAAAAAACATGTTACTGCAGATTTCAGACTGGAATCAACAAAATGACCTGAAAACAAGTTGACACTGTCAGAACAAGCTTCTTCCGGCAGATGCTGACAAAAGGACATGCTACTGCATTTTTCAGACTGAAAGAAGAAAAATGTCCTGTAAACAAGTTGAAACTGTCAGAACAAGCTTCTTCTGGCAGAGCCTGACAAAAAAACATGTTACTGCAGATTTCAGACTGGAATCAACAAAATGACCTGAAAACAAGTTGAAACTGTCAGAACAAGCTTCTTCCGGCAGATGCTGACAAAAAAACATGTTACTGCAGATTTCAGACTGGAATCAACAAAATGACCTGAAAACAAGTTGACACTGTCAGAACAAGCTTCTTCCGGCAGATGCTGACAAAAGGACATGCTACTGCATTTTTCAGACTGAAAGAAGAAAAATGTCCTGTAAACAAGTTGAAACTGTCAGAACAAGCTTCTTCCGGCAGATGCTGACAAAAGGACATGCTACTGCATTTTTCAGACTGAAAGAAGAAAAATGTCCTGTAAACAAGTTGAAACTGTCAGAACAAGCTTCTTCTGGCAGAGCCTGACAAAAAAACATGTTACTGCAGATTTCAGACTGGAATCAACAAAATGACCTGAAAACAAGTTGAAACTGTCAGAACAAGCTTCTTCCGGCAGATGCTGACAAAAGGACATGCTACTGCATTTTTCAGACTGAAAGAAGAAAAATGTCCTGTAAACAAGTTGAAACTGTCAGAACAAGCTTCTTCCGGCAGATGCTGACAAAAGGACATGCTACTGCATTTTTCAGACTGAAAGAAGAAAAATGTCCTGTAAACAAGTTGAAACTGTCAGAACAAGCTTCTTCCGGCAGATGCTGACAAAAGGACATGCTACTGCATTTTTCAGACTGAAAGAAGAAAAATGTCCTGTAAACAAGTTGAAACTGTCAGAACAAGCTTCTTCTGGCAGAGCCTGACAAAAAAACATGTTACTGCAGATTTCAGACTGGAATCAACAAAATGACCTGAAAACAAGTTGACACTGTCAGAACAAGCTTCTTCCGGCAGATGCTGACAAAAAAACATGTTACTGCAGATTTCAGACTGGAATCAACAAAATGACCTGAAAACAAGTTGACACTGTCAGAACAAGCTTCTTCCGGCAGATGCTGACAAAAAAACATGTTAATGCAGATTTCAGACTGGAATCAACAAAATGACCTGAAAACAAGTTGAAACTGTCAGAACAAGCTTCTTCCGGCAGAGCCTGACAAAAAAACATGTTACTGCAGATTTCAGACTGGAATCAACAAAATGACCTGAAAACAAGTTGACACTGTCAGAACAAGCTTCTTCCGGCAGATGCTGACAAAAAAACATGTTACTGCAGATTTCAGACTGGAATCAACAAAATGACCTGAAAACAAGTTGACACTGTCAGAACAAGCTTCTTCCGGCAGATGCTGACAAAAGGACATGCTACTGCATTTTTCAGACTGAAAGAAGAAAAATGTCCTGTAAACAAGTTGAAACTGTCAGAACAAGCTTCTTCTGGCAGAGCCTGACAAAAAAACATGTTACTGCAGATTTCAGACTGGAATCAACAAAATGACCTGAAAACAAGTTGAAACTGTCAGAACAAGCTTCTTCCGGCAGATGCTGACAAAAGGACATGCTACTGCATTTTTCAGACTGAAAGAAGAAAAATGTCCTGTAAACAAGTTGAAACTGTCAGAACAAGCTTCTTCTGGCAGAGCCTGACAAAAAAACATGTTACTGCAGATTTCAGACTGGAATCAACAAAATGACCTGAAAACAAGTTGAAACTGTCAGAACAAGCTTCTTCCGGCAGATGCTGACAAAAAAACATGTTACTGCAGATTTCAGACTGGAATCAACAAAATGACCTGAAAACAAGTTGACACTGTCAGAACAAGCTTCTTCCGGCAGATGCTGACAAAAGGACATGCTACTGCATTTTTCAGACTGAAAGAAGAAAAATGTCCTGTAAACAAGTTGAAACTGTCAGAACAAGCTTCTTCCGGCAGATGCTGACAAAAGGACATGCTACTGCATTTTTCAGACTGAAAGAAGAAAAATGTCCTGTAAACAAGTTGAAACTGTCAGAACAAGCTTCTTCTGGCAGAGCCTGACAAAAAAACATGTTACTGCAGATTTCAGACTGGAATCAACAAAATGACCTGAAAACAAGTTGAAACTGTCAGAACAAGCTTCTTCCGGCAGATGCTGACAAAAGGACATGCTACTGCATTTTTCAGACTGAAAGAAGAAAAATGTCCTGTAAACAAGTTGAAACTGTCAGAACAAGCTTCTTCCGGCAGATGCTGACAAAAGGACATGCTACTGCATTTTTCAGACTGAAAGAAGAAAAATGTCCTGTAAACAAGTTGAAACTGTCAGAACAAGCTTCTTCCGGCAGATGCTGACAAAAGGACATGCTACTGCATTTTTCAGACTGAAAGAAGAAAAATGTCCTGTAAACAAGTTGAAACTGTCAGAACAAGCTTCTTCTGGCAGAGCCTGACAAAAAAACATGTTACTGCAGATTTCAGACTGGAATCAACAAAATGACCTGAAAACAAGTTGAAACTGTCAGAACAAGCTTCTTCCGGCAGATGCTGACAAAAGGACATGCTACTGCATTTTTCAGACTGAAAGAAGAAAAATGTCCTGTAAACAAGTTGAAACTGTCAGAACAAGCTTCTTCCGGCAGATGCTGACAAAAGGACATGCTACTGCATTTTTCAGACTGAAAGAAGAAAAATGTCCTGTAAACAAGTTGAAACTGTCAGAACAAGCTTCTTCCGGCAGATGCTGACAAAAGGACATGCTACTGCATTTTTCAGACTGAAAGAAGAAAAATGTCCTGTAAACAAGTTGAAACTGTCAGAACAAGCTTCTTCTGGCAGAGCCTGACAAAAAAACATGTTACTGCAGATTTCAGACTGGAATCAACAAAATGACCTGAAAACAAGTTGAAACTGTCAGAACAAGCTTCTTCCGGCAGATGCTGACAAAAGGACATGCTACTGCATTTTTCAGACTGAAAGAAGAAAAATGTCCTGTAAACAAGTTGAAACTGTCAGAACAAGCTTCTTCCGGCAGATGCTGACAAAAGGACATGCTACTGCATTTTTCAGACTGAAAGAAGAAAAATGTCCTGTAAACAAGTTGAAACTGTCAGAACAAGCTTCTTCCGGCAGAGCCTGACAAAAAAACATGTTACTGCAGATTTCAGACTGGAATCAACAAAATGACCTGAAAACAAGTTGACACTGTCAGAACAAGCTTCTTCCGGCAGATGCTGACAAAAAAACATGTTACTGCAGATTTCAGACTGGAATCAACAAAATGACCTGAAAACAAGTTGACACTGTCAGAACAAGCTTCTTCCGGCAGATGCTGACAAAAGGACATGCTACTGCATTTTTCAGACTGAAAGAAGAAAAATGTCCTGTAAACAAGTTGAAACTGTCAGAACAAGCTTCTTCTGGCAGAGCCTGACAAAAAAACATGTTACTGCAGATTTCAGACTGGAATCAACAAAATGACCTGAAAACAAGTTGAAACTGTCAGAACAAGCTTCTTCCGGCAGATGCTGACAAAAGGACATGCTACTGCATTTTTCAGACTGAAAGAAGAAAAATGTCCTGTAAACAAGTTGAAACTGTCAGAACAAGCTTCTTCTGGCAGAGCCTGACAAAAAAACATGTTACTGCAGATTTCAGACTGGAATCAACAAAATGACCTGAAAACAAGTTGAAACTGTCAGAACAAGCTTCTTCCGGCAGATGCTGACAAAAGGACATGCTACTGCATTTTTCAGACTGAAAGAAGAAAAATGTCCTGTAAACAAGTTGAAACTGTCAGAACAAGCTTCTTCTGGCAGAGCCTGACAAAAAAACATGTTACTGCAGATTTCAGACTGGAATCAACAAAATGACCTGAAAACAAGTTGACACTGTCAGAACAAGCTTCTTCCGGCAGATGCTGACAAAAAAACATGTTACTGCAGATTTCAGACTGGAATCAACAAAATGACCTGAAAACAAGTTGACACTGTCAGAACAAGCTTCTTCCGGCAGATGCTGACAAAAGGACATGCTACTGCATTTTTCAGACTGAAAGAAGAAAAATGTCCTGTAAACAAGTTGAAACTGTCAGAACAAGCTTCTTCTGGCAGAGCCTGACAAAAAAACATGTTACTGCAGATTTCAGACTGGAATCAACAAAATGACCTGAAAACAAGTTGAAACTGTCAGAACAAGCTTCTTCCGGCAGATGCTGACAAAAAAACATGTTACTGCAGATTTCAGACTGGAATCAACAAAATGACCTGAAAACAAGTTGACACTGTCAGAACAAGCTTCTTCCGGCAGATGCTGACAAAAGGACATGCTACTGCATTTTTCAGACTGAAAGAAGAAAAATGTCCTGTAAACAAGTTGAAACTGTCAGAACAAGCTTCTTCCGGCAGATGCTGACAAAAGGACATGCTACTGCATTTTTCAGACTGAAAGAAGAAAAATGTCCTGTAAACAAGTTGAAACTGTCAGAACAAGCTTCTTCTGGCAGAGCCTGACAAAAAAACATGTTACTGCAGATTTCAGACTGGAATCAACAAAATGACCTGAAAACAAGTTGAAACTGTCAGAACAAGCTTCTTCCGGCAGATGCTGACAAAAGGACATGCTACTGCATTTTTCAGACTGAAAGAAGAAAAATGTCCTGTAAACAAGTTGAAACTGTCAGAACAAGCTTCTTCCGGCAGATGCTGACAAAAGGACATGCTACTGCATTTTTCAGACTGAAAGAAGAAAAATGTCCTGTAAACAAGTTGAAACTGTCAGAACAAGCTTCTTCCGGCAGATGCTGACAAAAGGACATGCTACTGCATTTTTCAGACTGAAAGAAGAAAAATGTCCTGTAAACAAGTTGAAACTGTCAGAACAAGCTTCTTCTGGCAGAGCCTGACAAAAAAACATGTTACTGCAGATTTCAGACTGGAATCAACAAAATGACCTGAAAACAAGTTGACACTGTCAGAACAAGCTTCTTCCGGCAGATGCTGACAAAAAAACATGTTACTGCAGATTTCAGACTGGAATCAACAAAATGACCTGAAAACAAGTTGACACTGTCAGAACAAGCTTCTTCCGGCAGATGCTGACAAAAAAACATGTTAATGCAGATTTCAGACTGGAATCAACAAAATGACCTGAAAACAAGTTGAAACTGTCAGAACAAGCTTCTTCCGGCAGAGCCTGACAAAAAAACATGTTACTGCAGATTTCAGACTGGAATCAACAAAATGACCTGAAAACAAGTTGACACTGTCAGAACAAGCTTCTTCCGGCAGATGCTGACAAAAAAACATGTTACTGCAGATTTCAGACTGGAATCAACAAAATGACCTGAAAACAAGTTGACACTGTCAGAACAAGCTTCTTCCGGCAGATGCTGACAAAAGGACATGCTACTGCATTTTTCAGACTGAAAGAAGAAAAATGTCCTGTAAACAAGTTGAAACTGTCAGAACAAGCTTCTTCTGGCAGAGCCTGACAAAAAAACATGTTACTGCAGATTTCAGACTGGAATCAACAAAATGACCTGAAAACAAGTTGAAACTGTCAGAACAAGCTTCTTCCGGCAGATGCTGACAAAAGGACATGCTACTGCATTTTTCAGACTGAAAGAAGAAAAATGTCCTGTAAACAAGTTGAAACTGTCAGAACAAGCTTCTTCTGGCAGAGCCTGACAAAAAAACATGTTACTGCAGATTTCAGACTGGAATCAACAAAATGACCTGAAAACAAGTTGAAACTGTCAGAACAAGCTTCTTCCGGCAGATGCTGACAAAAAAACATGTTACTGCAGATTTCAGACTGGAATCAACAAAATGACCTGAAAACAAGTTGACACTGTCAGAACAAGCTTCTTCCGGCAGATGCTGACAAAAGGACATGCTACTGCATTTTTCAGACTGAAAGAAGAAAAATGTCCTGTAAACAAGTTGAAACTGTCAGAACAAGCTTCTTCCGGCAGATGCTGACAAAAGGACATGCTACTGCATTTTTCAGACTGAAAGAAGAAAAATGTCCTGTAAACAAGTTGAAACTGTCAGAACAAGCTTCTTCTGGCAGAGCCTGACAAAAAAACATGTTACTGCAGATTTCAGACTGGAATCAACAAAATGACCTGAAAACAAGTTGAAACTGTCAGAACAAGCTTCTTCCGGCAGATGCTGACAAAAGGACATGCTACTGCATTTTTCAGACTGAAAGAAGAAAAATGTCCTGTAAACAAGTTGAAACTGTCAGAACAAGCTTCTTCCGGCAGATGCTGACAAAAGGACATGCTACTGCATTTTTCAGACTGAAAGAAGAAAAATGTCCTGTAAACAAGTTGAAACTGTCAGAACAAGCTTCTTCCGGCAGATGCTGACAAAAGGACATGCTACTGCATTTTTCAGACTGAAAGAAGAAAAATGTCCTGTAAACAAGTTGAAACTGTCAGAACAAGCTTCTTCTGGCAGAGCCTGACAAAAAAACATGTTACTGCAGATTTCAGACTGGAATCAACAAAATGACCTGAAAACAAGTTGAAACTGTCAGAACAAGCTTCTTCCGGCAGATGCTGACAAAAAAACATGTTACTGCAGATTTCAGACTGGAATCAACAAAATGACCTGAAAACAAGTTGACACTGTCAGAACAAGCTTCTTCCGGCAGATGCTGACAAAAGGACATGCTACTGCATTTTTCAGACTGAAAGAAGAAAAATGTCCTGTAAACAAGTTGAAACTGTCAGAACAAGCTTCTTCCGGCAGATGCTGACAAAAGGACATGCTACTGCATTTTTCAGACTGAAAGAAGAAAAATGTCCTGTAAACAAGTTGAAACTGTCAGAACAAGCTTCTTCTGGCAGAGCCTGACAAAAAAACATGTTACTGCAGATTTCAGACTGGAATCAACAAAATGACCTGAAAACAAGTTGAAACTGTCAGAACAAGCTTCTTCCGGCAGATGCTGACAAAAGGACATGCTACTGCATTTTTCAGACTGAAAGAAGAAAAATGTCCTGTAAACAAGTTGAAACTGTCAGAACAAGCTTCTTCCGGCAGATGCTGACAAAAGGACATGCTACTGCATTTTTCAGACTGAAAGAAGAAAAATGTCCTGTAAACAAGTTGAAACTGTCAGAACAAGCTTCTTCCGGCAGATGCTGACAAAAGGACATGCTACTGCATTTTTCAGACTGAAAGAAGAAAAATGTCCTGTAAACAAGTTGAAACTGTCAGAACAAGCTTCTTCTGGCAGAGCCTGACAAAAAAACATGTTACTGCAGATTTCAGACTGGAATCAACAAAATGACCTGAAAACAAGTTGAAACTGTCAGAACAAGCTTCTTCCGGCAGATGCTGACAAAAGGACATGCTACTGCATTTTTCAGACTGAAAGAAGAAAAATGTCCTGTAAACAAGTTGAAACTGTCAGAACAAGCTTCTTCCGGCAGATGCTGACAAAAGGACATGCTACTGCATTTTTCAGACTGAAAGAAGAAAAATGTCCTGTAAACAAGTTGAAACTGTCAGAACAAGCTTCTTCTGGCAGAGCCTGACAAAAAAACATGTTACTGCAGATTTCAGACTGGAATCAACAAAATGACCTGAAAACAAGTTGAAACTGTCAGAACAAGCTTCTTTCGGCAGATGCTGACAAAAGGACATGCTACTGCATTTTTCAGACTGAAAGAAGAAAAATGTCCTGTAAACAAGTTGAAACTGTCAGAACAAGCTTCTTCTGGCAGAGCCTGACAAAAAAACATGTTACTGCAGATTTCAGACTGGAATCAACAAAATGACCTGAAAACAAGTTGACACTGTCAGAACAAGCTTCTTCCGGCAGATGCTGACAAAAAAACATGTTACTGCAGATTTCAGACTGGAATCAACAAAATGACCTGAAAACAAGTTGACACTGTCAGAACAAGCTTCTTCCGGCAGATGCTGACAAAAAAACATGTTACTGCAGATTTCAGACTGGAATCAACAAAATGACCTGAAAACAAGTTGAAACTGTCAGAACAAGCTTCTTCCGGCAGAGCCTGACAAAAAAACATGTTACTGCAGATTTCAGACTGGAATCAACAAAATGACCTGAAAACAAGTTGACACTGTCAGAACAAGCTTCTTCCGGCAGATGCTGACAAAAAAACATGTTACTGCAGATTTCAGACTGGAATCAACAAAATGACCTGAAAACAAGTTGACACTGTCAGAACAAGCTTCTTCCGGCAGATGCTGACAAAAGGACATGCTACTGCATTTTTCAGACTGAAAGAAGAAAAATGTCCTGTAAACAAGTTGAAACTGTCAGAACAAGCTTCTTCTGGCAGAGCCTGACAAAAAAACATGTTACTGCAGATTTCAGACTGGAATCAACAAAATGACCTGAAAACAAGTTGAAACTGTCAGAACAAGCTTCTTCCGGCAGATGCTGACAAAAGGACATGCTACTGCATTTTTCAGACTGAAAGAAGAAAAATGTCCTGTAAACAAGTTGAAACTGTCAGAACAAGCTTCTTCTGGCAGAGCCTGACAAAAAAACATGTTACTGCAGATTTCAGACTGGAATCAACAAAATGACCTGAAAACAAGTTGAAACTGTCAGAACAAGCTTCTTCCGGCAGATGCTGACAAAAGGACATGCTACTGCATTTTTCAGACTGAAAGAAGAAAAATGTCCTGTAAACAAGTTGAAACTGTCAGAACAAGCTTCTTCCGGCAGATGCTGACAAAAGGACATGCTACTGCATTTTTCAGACTGAAAGAAGAAAAATGTCCTGTAAACAAGTTGAAACTGTCAGAACAAGCTTCTTCTGGCAGAGCCTGACAAAAAAACATGTTACTGCAGATTTCAGACTGGAATCAACAAAATGACCTGAAAACAAGTTGAAACTGTCAGAACAAGCTTCTTTCGGCAGATGCTGACAAAAGGACATGCTACTGCATTTTTCAGACTGAAAGAAGAAAAATGTCCTGTAAACAAGTTGAAACTGTCAGAACAAGCTTCTTCTGGCAGAGCCTGACAAAAAAACATGTTACTGCAGATTTCAGACTGGAATCAACAAAATGACCTGAAAACAAGTTGACACTGTCAGAACAAGCTTCTTCCGGCAGATGCTGACAAAAAAACATGTTACTGCAGATTTCAGACTGGAATCAACAAAATGACCTGAAAACAAGTTGAAACTGTCAGAACAAGCTTCTTCCGGCAGAGCCTGACAAAAAAACATGTTACTGCAGATTTCAGACTGGAATCAACAAAATGACCTGAAAACAAGTTGAAACTGTCAGAACAAGCTTCTTCCGGCAGATGCTGACAAAAGGACATGCTACTGCATTTTTCAGACTGAAAGAAGAAAAATGTCCTGTAAACAAGTTGAAACTGTCAGAACAAGCTTCTTCCGGCAGATGCTGACAAAAGGACATGCTACTGCATTTTTCAGACTGAAAGAAGAAAAATGTCCTGTAAACAAGTTGAAACTGTCAGAACAAGCTTCTTCTGGCAGAGCCTGACAAAAAAACATGTTACTGCAGATTTCAGACTGGAATCAACAAAATGACCTGAAAACAAGTTGACACTGTCAGAACAAGCTTCTTCCGGCAGATGCTGACAAAAGGACATGCTACTGCATTTTTCAGACTGAAAGAAGAAAAATGTCCTGTAAACAAGTTGAAACTGTCAGAACAAGCTTCTTCCGGCAGATGCCGACAAAAGGACATGCTACTGCATTTTTCAGACTGAAAGAAGAAAAATGTCCTGTAAACAAGTTGAAACTGTCAGAACAAGCTTCTTGCGGCAGATGCTGACAAAAGGACATGCTACTGCATTTTTCAGACTGAAAGAAGAAAAATGTCCTGTAAACAAGTTGAAACTGTCAGAACAAGCTTCTTCTGGCAGAGCCTGACAAAAAAACATGTTACTGCAGATTTCAGACTGGAATCAACAAAATGACCTGAAAACAAGTTGAAACTGTCAGAACAAGCTTCTTCCGGCAGATGCTGACAAAAGGACATGCTACTGCATTTTTCAGACTGAAAGAAGAAAAATGTCCTGTAAACAAGTTGAAACTGTCAGAACAAGCTTCTTCTGGCAGAGCCTGACAAAAAAACATGTTACTGCAGATTTCAGACTGGAATCAACAAAATGACCTGAAAACAAGTTGAAACTGTCAGAACAAGCTTCTTCTGGCAGAGCCTGACAAAAAAACATGTTACTGCAGATTTCAGACTGGAATCAACAAAATGACCTGAAAACAAGTTGACACTGTCAGAACAAGCTTCTTCCGGCAGATGCTGACAAAAGGACATGCTACTGCATTTTTCAGACTGAAAGAAGAAAAATGTCCTGTAAACAAGTTGAAACTGTCAGAACAAGCTTCTTCTGGCAGAGCCTGACAAAAAAAACATGTTACTGCAGATTTCAGACTGGAATCAACAAAATGACCTGAAAACAAGTTGACACTGTCAGAACAAGCTTCTTCCGGCAGATGCTGACAAAAGGACATGCTACTGCATTTTTCAGACTGAAAGAAGAAAAATGTCCTGTAAACAAGTTGAAACTGTCAGAACAAGCTTCTTCTGGCAGAGCCTGACAAAAAAACATGTTACTGCAGATTTCAGACTGGAATCAACAAAATGACCTGAAAACAAGTTGAAACTGTCAGAACAAGCTTCTTCCGGCAGATGCTGACAAAAGGACATGCTACTGCATTTTTCAGACTGAAAGAAGAAAAATGTCCTGTAAACAAGTTGAAACTGTCAGAACAAGCTTCTTCTGGCAGAGCCTGACAAAAAAACATGTTACTGCAGATTTCAGACTGGAATCAACAAAATGACCTGAAAACAAGTTGAAACTGTCAGAACAAGCTTCTTCCGGCAGATGCTGACAAAAGGACATGCTACTGCATTTTTCAGACTGAAAGAAGAAAAATGTCCTGTAAACAAGTTGAAACTGTCAGAACAAGCTTCTTCCGGCAGATGCTGACAAAAGGACATGCTACTGCATTTTTCAGACTGAAAGAAGAAAAATGTCCTGTAAACAAGTTGAAACTGTCAGAACAAGCTTCTTGCGGCAGATGCTGACAAAAGGACATGCTACTGCATTTTTCAGACTGAAAGAAGAAAAATGTCCTGTAAACAAGTTGAAACTGTCAGAACAAGCTTCTTCTGGCAGAGCCTGACAAAAAAACATGTTACTGCAGATTTCAGACTGGAATCAACAAAATGACCTGAAAACAAGTTGAAACTGTCAGAACAAGCTTCTTCCGGCAGATGCTGACAAAAGGACATGCTACTGCATTTTTCAGACTGAAAGAAGAAAAATGTCCTGTAAACAAGTTGAAACTGTCAGAACAAGCTTCTTCTGGCAGAGCCTGACAAAAAAACATGTTACTGCAGATTTCAGACTGGAATCAACAAAATGACCTGAAAACAAGTTGAAACTGTCAGAACAAGCTTCTTCTGGCAGAGCCTGACAAAAAAACATGTTACTGCAGATTTCAGACTGGAATCAACAAAATGACCTGAAAACAAGTTGACACTGTCAGAACAAGCTTCTTCCGGCAGATGCTGACAAAAGGACATGCTACTGCATTTTTCAGACTGAAAGAAGAAAAATGTCCTGTAAACAAGTTGAAACTGTCAGAACAAGCTTCTTCTGGCAGAGCCTGACAAAAAAAACATGTTACTGCAGATTTCAGACTGGAATCAACAAAATGACCTGAAAACAAGTTGACACTGTCAGAACAAGCTTCTTCCGGCAGATGCTGACAAAAGGACATGCTACTGCATTTTTCAGACTGAAAGAAGAAAAATGTCCTGTAAACAAGTTGAAACTGTCAGAACAAGCTTCTTCTGGCAGAGCCTGACAAAAAAACATGTTACTGCAGATTTCAGACTGGAATCAACAAAATGACCTGAAAACAAGTTGACACTGTCAGAACAAGCTTCTTCCGGCAGATGCTGACAAAAAAACATGTTACTGCAGATTTCAGACTGGAATCAACAAAATGACCTGAAAACAAGTTGACACTGTCAGAACAAGCTTCTTCCGGCAGATGCTGACAAAAGGACATGCTACTGCATTTTTCAGACTGAAAGAAGAAAAATGTCCTGTAAACAAGTTGAAACTGTCAGAACAAGCTTCTTCTGGCAGAGCCTGACAAAAAAACATGTTACTGCAGATTTCAGACTGGAATCAACAAAATGACCTGAAAACAAGTTGACACTGTCAGAACAAGCTTCTTCCGGCAGATGCTGACAAAAAAACATGTTACTGCAGATTTCAGACTGGAATCAACAAAATGACCTGAAAACAAGTTGACACTGTCAGAACAAGCTTCTTCCGGCAGATGCTGACAAAAGGACATGCTACTGCATTTTTCAGACTGAAAGAAGAAAAATGTCCTGTAAACAAGTTGAAACTGTCAGAACAAGCTTCTTCTGGCAGAGCCTGACAAAAAAACATGTTACTGCAGATTTCAGACTGGAATCAACAAAATGACCTGAAAACAAGTTGAAACTGTCAGAACAAGCTTCTTCCGGCAGATGCTGACAAAAGGACATGCTACTGCATTTTTCAGACTGAAAGAAGAAAAATGTCCTGTAAACAAGTTGAAACTGTCAGAACAAGCTTCTTCCGGCAGATGCTGACAAAAGGACATGCTACTGCATTTTTCAGACTGAAAGAAGAAAAATGTCCTGTAAACAAGTTGAAACTGTCAGAACAAGCTTCTTGCGGCAGATGCTGACAAAAGGACATGCTACTGCATTTTTCAGACTGAAAGAAGAAAAATGTCCTGTAAACAAGTTGAAACTGTCAGAACAAGCTTCTTCTGGCAGAGCCTGACAAAAAAACATGTTACTGCAGATTTCAGACTGGAATCAACAAAATGACCTGAAAACAAGTTGAAACTGTCAGAACAAGCTTCTTCTGGCAGAGCCTGACAAAAAAACATGTTACTGCAGATTTCAGACTGGAATCAACAAAATGACCTGAAAACAAGTTGACACTGTCAGAACAAGCTTCTTCCGGCAGATGCTGACAAAAGGACATGCTACTGCATTTTTCAGACTGAAAGAAGAAAAATGTCCTGTAAACAAGTTGAAACTGTCAGAACAAGCTTCTTCTGGCAGAGCCTGACAAAAAAACATGTTACTGCAGATTTCAGACTGGAATCAACAAAATGACCTGAAAACAAGTTGAAACTGTCAGAACAAGCTTCTTCCGGCAGATGCTGACAAAAGGACATGCTACTGCATTTTTCAGACTGAAAGAAGAAAAATGTCCTGTAAACAAGTTGAAACTGTCAGAACAAGCTTCTTCCGGCAGATGCTGACAAAAGGACATGCTACTGCATTTTTCAGACTGAAAGAAGAAAAATGTCCTGTAAACAAGTTGAAACTGTCAGAACAAGCTTCTTCCGGCAGATGCTGACAAAAGGACATGCTACTGCATTTTTCAGACTGAAAGAAGAAAAATGTCCTGTAAACAAGTTGAAACTGTCAGAACAAGCTTCTTCTGGCAGAGCCTGACAAAAAAACATGTTACTGCAGATTTCAGACTGGAATCAACAAAATGACCTGAAAACAAGTTGAAACTGTCAGAACAAGCTTCTTCCGGCAGATGCTGACAAAAGGACATGCTACTGCATTTTTCAGACTGAAAGAAGAAAAATGTCCTGTAAACAAGTTGAAACTGTCAGAACAAGCTTCTTCCGGCAGATGCTGACAAAAGGACATGCTACTGCATTTTTCAGACTGAAAGAAGAAAAATGTCCTGTAAACAAGTTGAAACTGTCAGAACAAGCTTCTTCTGGCAGAGCCTGACAAAAAAACATGTTACTGCAGATTTCAGACTGGAATCAACAAAATGACCTGAAAACAAGTTGAAACTGTCAGAACAAGCTTCTTCCGGCAGATGCTGACAAAAGGACATGCTACTGCATTTTTCAGACTGAAAGAAGAAAAATGTCCTGTAAACAAGTTGAAACTGTCAGAACAAGCTTCTTCTGGCAGAGCCTGACAAAAAAACATGTTACTGCAGATTTCAGACTGGAATCAACAAAATGACCTGAAAACAAGTTGAAACTGTCAGAACAAGCTTCTTCCGGCAGATGCTGACAAAAGGACATGCTACTGCATTTTTCAGACTGAAAGAAGAAAAATGTCCTGTAAACAAGTTGAAACTGTCAGAACAAGCTTCTTCCGGCAGATGCTGACAAAAGGACATGCTACTGCATTTTTCAGACTGAAAGAAGAAAAATGTCCTGTAAACAAGTTGAAACTGTCAGAACAAGCTTCTTGCGGCAGATGCTGACAAAAGGACATGCTACTGCATTTTTCAGACTGAAAGAAGAAAAATGTCCTGTAAACAAGTTGAAACTGTCAGAACAAGCTTCTTCTGGCAGAGCCTGACAAAAAAACATGTTACTGCAGATTTCAGACTGGAATCAACAAAATGACCTGAAAACAAGTTGAAACTGTCAGAACAAGCTTCTTACGGCAGATGCTGACAAAAGGACATGCTACTGCATTTTTCAGACTGAAAGAAGAAAAATGTCCTGTAAACAAGTTGAAACTGTCAGAACAAGCTTCTTCTGGCAGAGCCTGACAAAAAAACATGTTACTGCAGATTTCAGACTGGAATCAACAAAATGACCTGAAAACAAGTTGAAACTGTCAGAACAAGCTTCTTCCGGCAGATGCTGACAAAAGGACATGCTACTGCATTTTTCAGACTGAAAGAAGAAAAATGTCCTGTAAACAAGTTGAAACTGTCAGAACAAGCTTCTTCTGGCAGAGCCTGACAAAAAAACATGTTACTGCAGATTTCAGACTGGAATCAACAAAATGACCTGAAAACAAGTTGAAACTGTCAGAACAAGCTTCTTCCGGCAGATGCTGACAAAAGGACATGCTACTGCATTTTTCAGACTGAAAGAAGAAAAATGTCCTGTAAACAAGTTGAAACTGTCAGAACAAGCTTCTTCTGGCAGAGCCTGACAAAAAAACATGTTACTGCAGATTTCAGACTGGAATCAACAAAATGACCTGAAAACAAGTTGAAACTGTCAGAACAAGCTTCTTCCGGCAGATGCTGACAAAAGGACATGCTACTGCATTTTTCAGACTGAAAGAAGAAAAATGTCCTGTAAACAAGTTGAAACTGTCAGAACAAGCTTCTTCCGGCAGATGCTGACAAAAGGACATGCTACTGCATTTTTCAGACTGAAAGAAGAAAAATGTCCTGTAAACAAGTTGAAACTGTCAGAACAAGCTTCTTGCGGCAGATGCTGACAAAAGGACATGCTACTGCATTTTTCAGACTGAAAGAAGAAAAATGTCCTGTAAACAAGTTGAAACTGTCAGAACAAGCTTCTTCTGGCAGAGCCTGACAAAAAAACATGTTACTGCAGATTTCAGACTGGAATCAACAAAATGACCTGAAAACAAGTTGAAACTGTCAGAACAAGCTTCTTCCGGCAGATGCTGACAAAAGGACATGCTACTGCATTTTTCAGACTGAAAGAAGAAAAATGTCCTGTAAACAAGTTGAAACTGTCAGAACAAGCGTCTTCTGGCAGAGCCTGACAAAAAAACATGTTACTGCAGATTTCAGACTGGAATCAACAAAATGACCTGAAAACAAGTTGACACTGTCAGAACAAGCTTCTTCCGGCAGATGCTGACAAAAGGACATGCTACTGCATTTTTCAGACTGAAAGAAGAAAAATGTCCTGTAAACAAGTTGAAACTGTCAGAACAAGCTTCTTCTGGCAGAGCCTGACAAAAAAACATGTTACTGCAGATTTCAGACTGGAATCAACAAAATGACCTGAAAACAAGTTGACACTGTCAGAACAAGCTTCTTCCGGCAGATGCTGACAAAAGGACATGCTACTGCATTTTTCAGACTGAAAGAAGAAAAATGTCCTGTAAACAAGTTGAAACTGTCAGAACAAGCTTCTTCTGGCAGAGCCTGACAAAAAAAACATGTTACTGCAGATTTCAGACTGGAATCAACAAAATGACCTGAAAACAAGTTGACACTGTCAGAACAAGCTTCTTCCGGCAGATGCTGACAAAAGGACATGCTACTGCATTTTTCAGACTGAAAGAAGAAAAATGTCCTGTAAACAAGTTGAAACTGTCAGAACAAGCTTCTTCTGGCAGAGCCTGACAAAAAAACATGTTACTGCAGATTTCAGACTGGAATCAACAAAATGACCTGAAAACAAGTTGAAACTGTCAGAACAAGCTTCTTCCGGCAGATGCTGACAAAAGGACATGCTACTGCATTTTTCAGACTGAAAGAAGAAAAATGTCCTGTAAACAAGTTGAAACTGTCAGAACAAGCTTCTTCTGGCAGAGCCTGACAAAAAAACATGTTACTGCAGATTTCAGACTGGAATCAACAAAATGACCTGAAAACAAGTTGACACTGTCAGAACAAGCTTCTTCCGGCAGATGCTGACAAAAAAACATGCTACTGCATTTTTCAGACTGAAAGAAGAAAAATGTCCTGTAAACAAGTTGAAACTGTCAGAACAAGCTTCTTCCGGCAGATGCTGACAAAAGGACATGCTACTGCATTTTTCAGACTGAAAGAAGAAAAATGTCCTGTAAACAAGTTGAAACTGTCAGAACAAGCTTCTTCTGGCAGAGCCTGACAAAAAAACATGTTACTGCAGATTTCAGACTGGAATCAACAAAATGACCTGAAAACAAGTTGAAACTGTCAGAACAAGCTTCTTCCGGCAGATGCTGACAAAAGGACATGCTACTGCATTTTTCAGACTGAAAGAAGAAAAATGTCCTGTAAACAAGTTGAAACTGTCAGAACAAGCTTCTTCTGGCAGAGCCTGACAAAAAAACATGTTACTGCAGATTTCAGACTGGAATCAACAAAATGACCTGAAAACAAGTTGAAACTGTCAGAACAAGCTTCTTCCGGCAGATGCTGACAAAAGGACATGCTACTGCATTTTTCAGACTGAAAGAAGAAAAATGTCCTGTAAACAAGTTGAAACTGTCAGAACAAGCTTCTTCCGGCAGATGCTGACAAAAGGACATGCTACTGCATTTTTCAGACTGAAAGAAGAAAAATGTCCTGTAAACAAGTTGAAACTGTCAGAACAAGCTTCTTGCGGCAGATGCTGACAAAAGGACATGCTACTGCATTTTTCAGACTGAAAGAAGAAAAATGTCCTGTAAACAAGTTGAAACTGTCAGAACAAGCTTCTTCTGGCAGAGCCTGACAAAAAAACATGTTACTGCAGATTTCAGACTGGAATCAACAAAATGACCTGAAAACAAGTTGAAACTGTCAGAACAAGCTTCTTCCGGCAGATGCTGACAAAAGGACATGCTACTGCATTTTTCAGACTGAAAGAAGAAAAATGTCCTGTAAACAAGTTGAAACTGTCAGAACAAGCTTCTTCCGGCAGATGCTGACAAAAGGACATGCTACTGCATTTTTCAGACTGAAAGAAGAAAAATGTCCTGTAAACAAGTTGAAACTGTCAGAACAAGCTTCTTCCGGCAGATGCTGACAAAAGGACATGCTACTGCATTTTTCAGACTGAAAGAAGAAAAATGTCCTGTAAACAAGTTGAAACTGTCAGAACAAGCTTCTTCTGGCAGAGCCTGACAAAAAAACATGTTACTGCAGATTTCAGACTGGAATCAACAAAATGACCTGAAAACAAGTTGAAACTGTCAGAACAAGCTTCTTCCGGCAGATGCTGACAAAAGGACATGCTACTGCATTTTTCAGACTGAAAGAAGAAAAATGTCCTGTAAACAAGTTGAAACTGTCAGAACAAGCTTCTTCTGGCAGAGCCTGACAAAAAAACATGTTACTGCAGATTTCAGACTGGAATCAACAAAATGACCTGAAAACAAGTTGACACTGTCAGAACAAGCTTCTTCCGGCAGATGCTGACAAAAAAACATGCTACTGCATTTTTCAGACTGAAAGAAGAAAAATGTCCTGTAAACAAGTTGAAACTGTCAGAACAAGCTTCTTCCGGCAGATGCTGACAAAAGGACATGCTACTGCATTTTTCAGACTGAAAGAAGAAAAATGTCCTGTAAACAAGTTGAAACTGTCAGAACAAGCTTCTTCTGGCAGAGCCTGACAAAAAAACATGTTACTGCAGATTTCAGACTGGAATCAACAAAATGACCTGAAAACAAGTTGAAACTGTCAGAACAAGCTTCTTCCGGCAGATGCTGACAAAAGGACATGCTACTGCATTTTTCAGACTGAAAGAAGAAAAATGTCCTGTAAACAAGTTGAAACTGTCAGAACAAGCTTCTTCTGGCAGAGCCTGACAAAAAAACATGTTACTGCAGATTTCAGACTGGAATCAACAAAATGACCTGAAAACAAGTTGAAACTGTCAGAACAAGCTTCTTCCGGCAGATGCTGACAAAAGGACATGCTACTGCATTTTTCAGACTGAAAGAAGAAAAATGTCCTGTAAACAAGTTGAAACTGTCAGAACAAGCTTCTTCCGGCAGATGCTGACAAAAGGACATGCTACTGCATTTTTCAGACTGAAAGAAGAAAAATGTCCTGTAAACAAGTTGAAACTGTCAGAACAAGCTTCTTGCGGCAGATGCTGACAAAAGGACATGCTACTGCATTTTTCAGACTGAAAGAAGAAAAATGTCCTGTAAACAAGTTGAAACTGTCAGAACAAGCTTCTTCTGGCAGAGCCTGACAAAAAAACATGTTACTGCAGATTTCAGACTGGAATCAACAAAATGACCTGAAAACAAGTTGAAACTGTCAGAACAAGCTTCTTCCGGCAGATGCTGACAAAAGGACATGCTACTGCATTTTTCAGACTGAAAGAAGAAAAATGTCCTGTAAACAAGTTGAAACTGTCAGAACAAGCTTCTTCCGGCAGATGCTGACAAAAGGACATGCTACTGCATTTTTCAGACTGAAAGAAGAAAAATGTCCTGTAAACAAGTTGAAACTGTCAGAACAAGCTTCTTCCGGCAGATGCTGACAAAAGGACAT
Source organism: Brachionichthys hirsutus (assembly GCF_040956055.1). Lineage (NCBI taxonomy): Eukaryota > Metazoa > Chordata > Actinopteri > Lophiiformes > Brachionichthyidae > Brachionichthys > Brachionichthys hirsutus. The sequence goes on from NW_027180401.1 coordinate 114,445, forward strand.
GCTACTGCATTTTTCAGACTGAAAGAAGAAAAATGTCCTGTAAACAAGTTGAAACTGTCAGAACAAGCTTCTTCTGGCAGAGCCTGACAAAAAAACATGTTACTGCAGATTTCAGACTGGAATCAACAAAATGACCTGAAAACAAGTTGAAACTGTCAGAACAAGCTTCTTCCGGCAGATGCTGACAAAAGGACATGCTACTGCATTTTTCAGACTGAAAGAAGAAAAATGTCCTGTAAACAAGTTGAAACTGTCAGAACAAGCTTCTTCCGGCAGATGCTGACAAAAGGACATGCTACTGCATTTTTCAGACTGAAAGAAGAAAAATGTCCTGTAAACAAGTTGAAACTGTCAGAACAAGCTTCTTCTGGCAGAGCCTGACAAAAAAACATGTTACTGCAGATTTCAGACTGGAATCAACAAAATGACCTGAAAACAAGTTGAAACTGTCAGAACAAGCTTCTTCCGGCAGATGCTGACAAAAGGACATGCTACTGCATTTTTCAGACTGAAAGAAGAAAAATGTCCTGTAAACAAGTTGAAACTGTCAGAACAAGCTTCTTCTGGCAGAGCCTGACAAAAAAACATGTTACTGCAGATTTCAGACTGGAATCAACAAAATGACCTGAAAACAAGTTGAAACTGTCAGAACAAGCTTCTTCCGGCAGATGCTGACAAAAGGACATGCTACTGCATTTTTCAGACTGAAAGAAGAAAAATGTCCTGTAAACAAGTTGAAACTGTCAGAACAAGCTTCTTCCGGCAGATGCTGACAAAAGGACATGCTACTGCATTTTTCAGACTGAAAGAAGAAAAATGTCCTGTAAACAAGTTGAAACTGTCAGAACAAGCTTCTTGCGGCAGATGCTGACAAAAGGACATGCTACTGCATTTTTCAGACTGAAAGAAGAAAAATGTCCTGTAAACAAGTTGAAACTGTCAGAACAAGCTTCTTCTGGCAGAGCCTGACAAAAAAACATGTTACTGCAGATTTCAGACTGGAATCAACAAAATGACCTGAAAACAAGTTGAAACTGTCAGAACAAGCTTCTTCCGGCAGATGCTGACAAAAGGACATGCTACTGCATTTTTCAGACTGAAAGAAGAAAAATGTCCTGTAAACAAGTTGAAACTGTCAGAACAAGCTTCTTCTGGCAGAGCCTGACAAAAAAACATGTTACTGCAGATTTCAGACTGGAATCAACAAAATGACCTGAAAACAAGTTGAAACTGTCAGAACAAGCTTCTTCCGGCAGATGCTGACAAAAGGACATGCTACTGCATTTTTCAGACTGAAAGAAGAAAAATGTCCTGTAAACAAGTTGAAACTGTCAGAACAAGCTTCTTCTGGCAGAGCCTGACAAAAAAACATGTTACTGCAGATTTCAGACTGGAATCAACAAAATGACCTGAAAACAAGTTGAAACTGTCAGAACAAGCTTCTTCCGGCAGATGCTGACAAAAGGACATGCTACTGCATTTTTCAGACTGAAAGAAGAAAAATGTCCTGTAAACAAGTTGAAACTGTCAGAACAAGCTTCTTCTGGCAGAGCCTGACAAAAAAACATGTTACTGCAGATTTCAGACTGGAATCAACAAAATGACCTGAAAACAAGTTGAAACTGTCAGAACAAGCTTCTTCCGGCAGATGCTGACAAAAGGACATGCTACTGCATTTTTCAGACTGAAAGAAGAAAAATGTCCTGTAAACAAGTTGAAACTGTCAGAACAAGCTTCTTCCGGCAGATGCTGACAAAAGGACATGCTACTGCATTTTTCAGACTGAAAGAAGAAAAATGTCCTGTAAACAAGTTGAAACTGTCAGAACAAGCTTCTTGCGGCAGATGCTGACAAAAGGACATGCTACTGCATTTTTCAGACTGAAAGAAGAAAAATGTCCTGTAAACAAGTTGAAACTGTCAGAACAAGCTTCTTCTGGCAGAGCCTGACAAAAAAACATGTTACTGCAGATTTCAGACTGGAATCAACAAAATGACCTGAAAACAAGTTGAAACTGTCAGAACAAGCTTCTTCCGGCAGATGCTGACAAAAGGACATGCTACTGCATTTTTCAGACTGAAAGAAGAAAAATGTCCTGTAAACAAGTTGAAACTGTCAGAACAAGCGTCTTCTGGCAGAGCCTGACAAAAAAACATGTTACTGCAGATTTCAGACTGGAATCAACAAAATGACCTGAAAACAAGTTGACACTGTCAGAACAAGCTTCTTCCGGCAGATGCTGACAAAAGGACATGCTACTGCATTTTTCAGACTGAAAGAAGAAAAATGTCCTGTAAACAAGTTGAAACTGTCAGAACAAGCTTCTTCCGGCAGATGCTGACAAAAGGACATGCTACTGCATTTTTCAGACTGAAAGAAGAAAAATGTCCTGTAAACAAGTTGAAACTGTCAGAACAAGCTTCTTCCGGCAGATGCTGACAAAAGGACATGCTACTGCATTTTTCAGACTGAAAGAAGAAAAATGTCCTGTAAACAAGTTGAAACTGTCAGAACAAGCTTCTTCCGGCAGATGCTGACAAAAGGACATGCTACTGCATTTTTCAGACTGAAAGAAGAAAAATGTCCTGTAAACAAGTTGAAACTGTCAGAACAAGCTTCTTCTGGCAGAGCCTGACAAAAAAACATGTTACTGCAGATTTCAGACTGGAATCAACAAAATGACCTGAAAACAAGTTGACACTGTCAGAACAAGCTTCTTCCGGCAGATGCTGACAAAAGGACATGCTACTGCATTTTTCAGACTGAAAGAAGAAAAATGTCCTGTAAACAAGTTGAAACTGTCAGAACAAGCTTCTTCCGGCAGATGCTGACAAAAGGACATGCTACTGCATTTTTCAGACTGAAAGAAGAAAAATGTCCTGTAAACAAGTTGAAACTGTCAGAACAAGCTTCTTCTGGCAGAGCCTGACAAAAAAACATGTTACTGCAGATTTCAGACTGGAATCAACAAAATGACCTGAAAACAAGTTGAAACTGTCAGAACAAGCTTCTTCCGGCAGATGCTGACAAAAGGACATGCTACTGCATTTTTCAGACTGAAAGAAGAAAAATGTCCTGTAAACAAGTTGAAACTGTCAGAACAAGCTTCTTCTGGCAGAGCCTGACAAAAAAACATGTTACTGCAGATTTCAGACTGGAATCAACAAAATGACCTGAAAACAAGTTGAAACTGTCAGAACAAGCTTCTTCCGGCAGATGCTGACAAAAGGACATGCTACTGCATTTTTCAGACTGAAAGAAGAAAAATGTCCTGTAAGCAAGTTGACACTGTCAGAACAAGCTTCTTCCGGCAGATGCTGACAAAAGGACATGATACTGCATTTTTCAGACTGAAAGAAGAAAAATGTCCTGTAAACAAGTTGAAACTGTCAGAACAAGCTTCTTCTGGCAGAGCCTGACAAAAAAACATGTTACTGCAGATTTCAGACTGGAATAAACAAAATGACCTGAAAACAAGTTGACACTGTCAGAACAAGCTTCTTCCGGCAGATGCTGACAAAAGGACATGCTACTGCATTTTTCAGACTGAAAGAAGAAAAATGTCCTGTAAACAAGTTGAAACTGTCAGAACAAGCTTCTTCTGGCAGAGCCTGACAAAAAAACATGCTACTGCATTTTTCAGACTGAAAGAAGAAAAATGTCCTGTAAACAAGTTGAAACTGTCAGAACAAGCTTCTTCTGGCAGAGCCTGACAAAAAAACATGTTACTGCAGATTTCAGACTGGAATCAACAAAATGACCTGAAAACAAGTTGAAACTGTCAGAACAAGCTTCTTCCGGCAGATGCTGACAAAAAAACATGTTACTGCAGATTTCAGACTGGAATCAACAAAATGACCTGAAAACAAGTTGACACTGTCAGAACAAGCTTCTTCCGGCAGATGCTGACAAAAAAACATGTTACTGCAGATTTCAGACTGGAATCAACAAAATGACCTGAAAACAAGTTGACACTGTCAGAACAAGCTTCTTCCGGCAGATGCTGACAAAAGGACATGCTACTGCATTTTTCAGACTGAAAGAAGAAAAATGTCCTGTAAACAAGTTGAAACTGTCAGAACAAGCTTCTTCCGGCAGATGCTGACAAAAGGACATGCTACTGCATTTTTCAGACTGAAAGAAGAAAAATGTCCTGTAAACAAGTTGAAACTGTCAGAACAAGCTTCTTCTGGCAGAGCCTGACAAAAAAACATGTTACTGCAGATTTCAGACTGGAATCAACAAAATGACCTGAAAACAAGTTGAAACTGTCAGAACAAGCTTCTTCCGGCAGATGCTGACAAAAGGACATGCTACTGCATTTTTCAGACTGAAAGAAGAAAAATGTCCTGTAAACAAGTTGAAACTGTCAGAACAAGCGTCTTCTGGCAGAGCCTGACAAAAAAACATGTTACTGCAGATTTCAGACTGGAATCAACAAAATGACCTGAAAACAAGTTGACACTGTCAGAACAAGCTTCTTCCGGCAGATGCTGACAAAAGGACATGCTACTGCATTTTTCAGACTGAAAGAAGAAAAATGTCCTGTAAACAAGTTGAAACTGTCAGAACAAGCTTCTTCCGGCAGATGCTGACAAAAGGACATGCTACTGCATTTTTCAGACTGAAAGAAGAAAAATGTCCTGTAAACAAGTTGAAACTGTCAGAACAAGCTTCTTCCGGCAGATGCTGACAAAAGGACATGCTACTGCATTTTTCAGACTGAAAGAAGAAAAATGTCCTGTAAACAAGTTGAAACTGTCAGAACAAGCTTCTTCCGGCAGATGCTGACAAAAGGACATGCTACTGCATTTTTCAGACTGAAAGAAGAAAAATGTCCTGTAAGCAAGTTGACACTGTCAGAACAAGCTTCTTCCGGCAGATGCTGACAAAAGGACATGATACTGCATTTTTCAGACTGAAAGAAGAAAAATGTCCTGTAAACAAGTTGAAACTGTCAGAACAAGCTTCTTCTGGCAGAGCCTGACAAAAAAACATGTTACTGCAGATTTCAGACTGGAATAAACAAAATGACCTGAAAACAAGTTGACACTGTCAGAACAAGCTTCTTCCGGCAGATGCTGACAAAAAAACATGTTACTGCAGATTTCAGACTGGAATCAACAAAATGACCTGAAAACAAGTTGACACTGTCAGAACAAGCTTCTTCCGGCAGATGCTGACAAAAGGACATGCTACTGCATTTTTCAGACTGAAAGAAGAAAAATGTCCTGTAAACAAGTTGAAACTGTCAGAACAAGCTTCTTCTGGCAGAGCCTGACAAAAAAACATGTTACTGCAGATTTCAGACTGGAATCAACAAAATGACCTGAAAACAAGTTGAAACTGTCAGAACAAGCTTCTTCCGGCAGATGCTGACAAAAGGACATGCTACTGCATTTTTCAGACTGAAAGAAGAAAAATGTCCTGTAAACAAGTTGAAACTGTCAGAACAAGCTTCTTCCGGCAGATGCTGACAAAAGGACATGCTACTGCATTTTTCAGACTGAAAGAAGAAAAATGTCCTGTAAACAAGTTGAAACTGTCAGAACAAGCTTCTTCTGGCAGAGCCTGACAAAAAAACATGTTACTGCAGATTTCAGACTGGAATCAACAAAATGACCTGAAAACAAGTTGAAACTGTCAGAACAAGCTTCTTCCGGCAGATGCTGACAAAAGGACATGCTACTGCATTTTTCAGACTGAAAGAAGAAAAATGTCCTGTAAACAAGTTGAAACTGTCAGAACAAGCGTCTTCTGGCAGAGCCTGACAAAAAAACATGTTACTGCAGATTTCAGACTGGAATCAACAAAATGACCTGAAAACAAGTTGACACTGTCAGAACAAGCTTCTTCCGGCAGATGCTGACAAAAGGACATGCTACTGCATTTTTCAGACTGAAAGAAGAAAAATGTCCTGTAAACAAGTTGAAACTGTCAGAACAAGCTTCTTCCGGCAGATGCTGACAAAAGGACATGCTACTGCATTTTTCAGACTGAAAGAAGAAAAATGTCCTGTAAACAAGTTGAAACTGTCAGAACAAGCGTCTTCTGGCAGAGCCTGACAAAAAAACATGTTACTGCAGATTTCAGACTGGAATCAACAAAATGACCTGAAAACAAGTTGACACTGTCAGAACAAGCTTCTTCCGGCAGATGCTGACAAAAGGACATGCTACTGCATTTTTCAGACTGAAAGAAGAAAAATGTCCTGTAAACAAGTTGAAACTGTCAGAACAAGCTTCTTCCGGCAGATGCTGACAAAAGGACATGCTACTGCATTTTTCAGACTGAAAGAAGAAAAATGTCCTGTAAACAAGTTGAAACTGTCAGAACAAGCTTCTTCTGGCAGAGCCTGACAAAAAAACATGTTACTGCAGATTTCAGACTGGAATCAACAAAATGACCTGAAAACAAGTTGAAACTGTCAGAACAAGCTTCTTCCGGCAGATGCTGACAAAAGGACATGCTACTGCATTTTTCAGACTGAAAGAAGAAAAATGTCCTGTAAGCAAGTTGACACTGTCAGAACAAGCTTCTTCCGGCAGATGCTGACAAAAGGACATGATACTGCATTTTTCAGACTGAAAGAAGAAAAATGTCCTGTAAACAAGTTGAAACTGTCAGAACAAGCTTCTTCTGGCAGAGCCTGACAAAAAAACATGTTACTGCAGATTTCAGACTGGAATAAACAAAATGACCTGAAAACAAGTTGACACTGTCAGAACAAGCTTCTTCCGGCAGATGCTGACAAAAAAACATGTTACTGCAGATTTCAGACTGGAATCAACAAAATGACCTGAAAACAAGTTGACACTGTCAGAACAAGCTTCTTCCGGCAGATGCTGACAAAAGGACATGCTACTGCATTTTTCAGACTGAAAGAAGAAAAATGTCCTGTAAACAAGTTGAAACTGTCAGAACAAGCTTCTTCTGGCAGAGCCTGACAAAAAAACATGTTACTGCAGATTTCAGACTGGAATCAACAAAATGACCTGAAAACAAGTTGAAACTGTCAGAACAAGCTTCTTCCGGCAGATGCTGACAAAAGGACATGCTACTGCATTTTTCAGACTGAAAGAAGAAAAATGTCCTGTAAACAAGTTGAAACTGTCAGAACAAGCTTCTTCCGGCAGATGCTGACAAAAGGACATGCTACTGCATTTTTCAGACTGAAAGAAGAAAAATGTCCTGTAAACAAGTTGAAACTGTCAGAACAAGCTTCTTCTGGCAGAGCCTGACAAAAAAACATGTTACTGCAGATTTCAGACTGGAATCAACAAAATGACCTGAAAACAAGTTGAAACTGTCAGAACAAGCTTCTTCCGGCAGATGCTGACAAAAGGACATGCTACTGCATTTTTCAGACTGAAAGAAGAAAAATGTCCTGTAAACAAGTTGAAACTGTCAGAACAAGCGTCTTCTGGCAGAGCCTGACAAAAAAACATGTTACTGCAGATTTCAGACTGGAATCAACAAAATGACCTGAAAACAAGTTGACACTGTCAGAACAAGCTTCTTCCGGCAGATGCTGACAAAAGGACATGCTACTGCATTTTTCAGACTGAAAGAAGAAAAATGTCCTGTAAACAAGTTGAAACTGTCAGAACAAGCTTCTTCCGGCAGATGCTGACAAAAGGACATGCTACTGCATTTTTCAGACTGAAAGAAGAAAAATGTCCTGTAAACAAGTTGAAACTGTCAGAACAAGCTTCTTCCGGCAGATGCTGACAAAAGGACATGCTACTGCATTTTTCAGACTGAAAGAAGAAAAATGTCCTGTAAACAAGTTGAAACTGTCAGAACAAGCTTCTTCCGGCAGATGCTGACAAAAGGACATGCTACTGCATTTTTCAGACTGAAAGAAGAAAAATGTCCTGTAAACAAGTTGAAACTGTCAGAACAAGCTTCTTCTGGCAGAGCCTGACAAAAAAACATGTTACTGCAGATTTCAGACTGGAATCAACAAAATGACCTGAAAACAAGTTGAAACTGTCAGAACAAGCTTCTTCCGGCAGATGCTGACAAAAAAACATGTTACTGCAGATTTCAGACTGGAATCAACAAAATGACCTGAAAACAAGTTGACACTGTCAGAACAAGCTTCTTCCGGCAGATGCTGACAAAAAAACATGTTACTGCAGATTTCAGACTGGAATCAACAAAATGACCTGAAAACAAGTTGACACTGTCAGAACAAGCTTCTTCCGGCAGATGCTGACAAAAGGACATGCTACTGCATTTTTCAGACTGAAAGAAGAAAAATGTCCTGTAAACAAGTTGAAACTGTCAGAACAAGCTTCTTCCGGCAGATGCTGACAAAAGGACATGCTACTGCATTTTTCAGACTGAAAGAAGAAAAATGTCCTGTAAACAAGTTGAAACTGTCAGAACAAGCTTCTTCCGGCAGATGCTGACAAAAGGACATGCTACTGCATTTTTCAGACTGAAAGAAGAAAAATGTCCTGTAAACAAGTTGAAACTGTCAGAACAAGCGTCTTCTGGCAGAGCCTGACAAAAAAACATGTTACTGCAGATTTCAGACTGGAATCAACAAAATGACCTGAAAACAAGTTGACACTGTCAGAACAAGCTTCTTCCGGCAGATGCTGACAAAAGGACATGCTACTGCATTTTTCAGACTGAAAGAAGAAAAATGTCCTGTAAACAAGTTGAAACTGTCAGAACAAGCTTCTTCCGGCAGATGCTGACAAAAGGACATGCTACTGCATTTTTCAGACTGAAAGAAGAAAAATGTCCTGTAAACAAGTTGAAACTGTCAGAACAAGCTTCTTCTGGCAGAGCCTGACAAAAAAACATGTTACTGCAGATTTCAGACTGGAATCAACAAAATGACCTGAAAACAAGTTGAAACTGTCAGAACAAGCTTCTTCCGGCAGATGCTGACAAAAGGACATGCTACTGCATTTTTCAGACTGAAAGAAGAAAAATGTCCTGTAAGCAAGTTGACACTGTCAGAACAAGCTTCTTCCGGCAGATGCTGACAAAAGGACATGATACTGCATTTTTCAGACTGAAAGAAGAAAAATGTCCTGTAAACAAGTTGAAACTGTCAGAACAAGCTTCTTCTGGCAGAGCCTGACAAAAAAACATGTTACTGCAGATTTCAGACTGGAATAAACAAAATGACCTGAAAACAAGTTGACACTGTCAGAACAAGCTTCTTCCGGCAGATGCTGACAAAAGGACATGCTACTGCATTTTTCAGACTGAAAGAAGAAAAATGTCCTGTAAACAAGTTGAAACTGTCAGAACAAGCTTCTTCTGGCAGAGCCTGACAAAAAAACATGCTACTGCATTTTTCAGACTGAAAGAAGAAAAATGTCCTGTAAACAAGTTGAAACTGTCAGAACAAGCTTCTTCTGGCAGAGCCTGACAAAAAAACATGTTACTGCAGATTTCAGACTGGAATCAACAAAATGACCTGAAAACAAGTTGAAACTGTCAGAACAAGCTTCTTCCGGCAGATGCTGACAAAAAAACATGTTACTGCAGATTTCAGACTGGAATCAACAAAATGACCTGAAAACAAGTTGACACTGTCAGAACAAGCTTCTTCCGGCAGATGCTGACAAAAAAACATGTTACTGCAGATTTCAGACTGGAATCAACAAAATGACCTGAAAACAAGTTGACACTGTCAGAACAAGCTTCTTCCGGCAGATGCTGACAAAAGGACATGCTACTGCATTTTTCAGACTGAAAGAAGAAAAATGTCCTGTAAACAAGTTGAAACTGTCAGAACAAGCTTCTTCTGGCAGAGCCTGACAAAAAAACATGTTACTGCAGATTTCAGACTGGAATCAACAAAATGACCTGAAAACAAGTTGAAACTGTCAGAACAAGCTTCTTCCGGCAGATGCTGACAAAAGGACATGCTACTGCATTTTTCAGACTGAAAGAAGAAAAATGTCCTGTAAACAAGTTGAAACTGTCAGAACAAGCTTCTTCCGGCAGATGCTGACAAAAGGACATGCTACTGCATTTTTCAGACTGAAAGAAGAAAAATGTCCTGTAAACAAGTTGAAACTGTCAGAACAAGCTTCTTCTGGCAGAGCCTGACAAAAAAACATGTTACTGCAGATTTCAGACTGGAATCAACAAAATGACCTGAAAACAAGTTGAAACTGTCAGAACAAGCTTCTTCCGGCAGATGCTGACAAAAGGACATGCTACTGCATTTTTCAGACTGAAAGAAGAAAAATGTCCTGTAAACAAGTTGAAACTGTCAGAACAAGCGTCTTCTGGCAGAGCCTGACAAAAAAACATGTTACTGCAGATTTCAGACTGGAATCAACAAAATGACCTGAAAACAAGTTGACACTGTCAGAACAAGCTTCTTCCGGCAGATGCTGACAAAAGGACATGCTACTGCATTTTTCAGACTGAAAGAAGAAAAATGTCCTGTAAACAAGTTGAAACTGTCAGAACAAGCTTCTTCCGGCAGATGCTGACAAAAGGACATGCTACTGCATTTTTCAGACTGAAAGAAGAAAAATGTCCTGTAAACAAGTTGAAACTGTCAGAACAAGCTTCTTCCGGCAGATGCTGACAAAAGGACATGCTACTGCATTTTTCAGACTGAAAGAAGAAAAATGTCCTGTAAACAAGTTGAAACTGTCAGAACAAGCTTCTTCCGGCAGATGCTGACAAAAGGACATGCTACTGCATTTTTCAGACTGAAAGAAGAAAAATGTCCTGTAAACAAGTTGAAACTGTCAGAACAAGCTTCTTCTGGCAGAGCCTGACAAAAAAACATGTTACTGCAGATTTCAGACTGGAATCAACAAAATGACCTGAAAACAAGTTGAAACTGTCAGAACAAGCTTCTTCCGGCAGATGCTGACAAAAAAACATGTTACTGCAGATTTCAGACTGGAATCAACAAAATGACCTGAAAACAAGTTGACACTGTCAGAACAAGCTTCTTCCGGCAGATGCTGACAAAAAAACATGTTACTGCAGATTTCAGACTGGAATCAACAAAATGACCTGAAAACAAGTTGACACTGTCAGAACAAGCTTCTTCCGGCAGATGCTGACAAAAGGACATGCTACTGCATTTTTCAGACTGAAAGAAGAAAAATGTCCTGTAAACAAGTTGAAACTGTCAGAACAAGCTTCTTCCGGCAGATGCTGACAAAAGGACATGCTACTGCATTTTTCAGACTGAAAGAAGAAAAATGTCCTGTAAACAAGTTGAAACTGTCAGAACAAGCTTCTTCCGGCAGATGCTGACAAAAGGACATGCTACTGCATTTTTCAGACTGAAAGAAGAAAAATGTCCTGTAAACAAGTTGAAACTGTCAGAACAAGCGTCTTCTGGCAGAGCCTGACAAAAAAACATGTTACTGCAGATTTCAGACTGGAATCAACAAAATGACCTGAAAACAAGTTGACACTGTCAGAACAAGCTTCTTCCGGCAGATGCTGACAAAAGGACATGCTACTGCATTTTTCAGACTGAAAGAAGAAAAATGTCCTGTAAACAAGTTGAAACTGTCAGAACAAGCTTCTTCCGGCAGATGCTGACAAAAGGACATGCTACTGCATTTTTCAGACTGAAAGAAGAAAAATGTCCTGTAAACAAGTTGAAACTGTCAGAACAAGCTTCTTCTGGCAGAGCCTGACAAAAAAACATGTTACTGCAGATTTCAGACTGGAATAAACAAAATGACCTGAAAACAAGTTGACACTGTCAGAACAAGCTTCTTCCGGCAGATGCTGACAAAAGGACATGCTACTGCATTTTTCAGACTGAAAGAAGAAAAATGTCCTGTAAACAAGTTGAAACTGTCAGAACAAGCTTCTTCTGGCAGAGCCTGACAAAAAAACATGCTACTGCATTTTTCAGACTGAAAGAAGAAAAATGTCCTGTAAACAAGTTGAAACTGTCAGAACAAGCTTCTTCTGGCAGAGCCTGACAAAAAAACATGTTACTGCAGATTTCAGACTGGAATCAACAAAATGACCTGAAAACAAGTTGAAACTGTCAGAACAAGCTTCTTCCGGCAGATGCTGACAAAAAAACATGTTACTGCAGATTTCAGACTGGAATCAACAAAATGACCTGAAAACAAGTTGACACTGTCAGAACAAGCTTCTTCCGGCAGATGCTGACAAAAAAACATGTTACTGCAGATTTCAGACTGGAATCAACAAAATGACCTGAAAACAAGTTGACACTGTCAGAACAAGCTTCTTCCGGCAGATGCTGACAAAAGGACATGCTACTGCATTTTTCAGACTGAAAGAAGAAAAATGTCCTGTAAACAAGTTGAAACTGTCAGAACAAGCTTCTTCTGGCAGAGCCTGACAAAAAAACATGTTACTGCAGATTTCAGACTGGAATCAACAAAATGACCTGAAAACAAGTTGAAACTGTCAGAACAAGCTTCTTCCGGCAGATGCTGACAAAAGGACATGCTACTGCATTTTTCAGACTGAAAGAAGAAAAATGTCCTGTAAACAAGTTGAAACTGTCAGAACAAGCTTCTTCCGGCAGATGCTGACAAAAGGACATGCTACTGCATTTTTCAGACTGAAAGAAGAAAAATGTCCTGTAAACAAGTTGAAACTGTCAGAACAAGCTTCTTCTGGCAGAGCCTGACAAAAAAACATGTTACTGCAGATTTCAGACTGGAATCAACAAAATGACCTGAAAACAAGTTGAAACTGTCAGAACAAGCTTCTTCCGGCAGATGCTGACAAAAGGACATGCTACTGCATTTTTCAGACTGAAAGAAGAAAAATGTCCTGTAAACAAGTTGAAACTGTCAGAACAAGCGTCTTCTGGCAGAGCCTGACAAAAAAACATGTTACTGCAGATTTCAGACTGGAATCAACAAAATGACCTGAAAACAAGTTGACACTGTCAGAACAAGCTTCTTCCGGCAGATGCTGACAAAAGGACATGCTACTGCATTTTTCAGACTGAAAGAAGAAAAATGTCCTGTAAACAAGTTGAAACTGTCAGAACAAGCTTCTTCCGGCAGATGCTGACAAAAGGACATGCTACTGCATTTTTCAGACTGAAAGAAGAAAAATGTCCTGTAAACAAGTTGAAACTGTCAGAACAAGCTTCTTCCGGCAGATGCTGACAAAAGGACATGCTACTGCATTTTTCAGACTGAAAGAAGAAAAATGTCCTGTAAACAAGTTGAAACTGTCAGAACAAGCTTCTTCCGGCAGATGCTGACAAAAGGACATGCTACTGCATTTTTCAGACTGAAAGAAGAAAAATGTCCTGTAAACAAGTTGAAACTGTCAGAACAAGCTTCTTCTGGCAGAGCCTGACAAAAAAACATGTTACTGCAGATTTCAGACTGGAATCAACAAAATGACCTGAAAACAAGTTGAAACTGTCAGAACAAGCTTCTTCCGGCAGATGCTGACAAAAAAACATGTTACTGCAGATTTCAGACTGGAATCAACAAAATGACCTGAAAACAAGTTGACACTGTCAGAACAAGCTTCTTCCGGCAGATGCTGACAAAAAAACATGTTACTGCAGATTTCAGACTGGAATCAACAAAATGACCTGAAAACAAGTTGACACTGTCAGAACAAGCTTCTTCCGGCAGATGCTGACAAAAGGACATGCTACTGCATTTTTCAGACTGAAAGAAGAAAAATGTCCTGTAAACAAGTTGAAACTGTCAGAACAAGCTTCTTCCGGCAGATGCTGACAAAAGGACATGCTACTGCATTTTTCAGACTGAAAGAAGAAAAATGTCCTGTAAACAAGTTGAAACTGTCAGAACAAGCTTCTTCCGGCAGATGCTGACAAAAGGACATGCTACTGCATTTTTCAGACTGAAAGAAGAAAAATGTCCTGTAAACAAGTTGAAACTGTCAGAACAAGCTTCTTCCGGCAGATGCTGACAAAAGGACATGCTACTGCATTTTTCAGACTGAAAGAAGAAAAATGTCCTGTAAACAAGTTGAAACTGTCAGAACAAGCTTCTTCTGGCAGAGCCTGACAAAAAAACATGTTACTGCAGATTTCAGACTGGAATAAACAAAATGACCTGAAAACAAGTTGACACTGTCAGAACAAGCTTCTTCCGGCAGATGCTGACAAAAGGACATGCTACTGCATTTTTCAGACTGAAAGAAGAAAAATGTCCTGTAAACAAGTTGAAACTGTCAGAACAAGCTTCTTCTGGCAGAGCCTGACAAAAAAACATGCTACTGCATTTTTCAGACTGAAAGAAGAAAAATGTCCTGTAAACAAGTTGAAACTGTCAGAACAAGCTTCTTCTGGCAGAGCCTGACAAAAAAACATGTTACTGCAGATTTCAGACTGGAATCAACAAAATGACCTGAAAACAAGTTGAAACTGTCAGAACAAGCTTCTTCCGGCAGATGCTGACAAAAAAACATGTTACTGCAGATTTCAGACTGGAATCAACAAAATGACCTGAAAACAAGTTGACACTGTCAGAACAAGCTTCTTCCGGCAGATGCTGACAAAAAAACATGTTACTGCAGATTTCAGACTGGAATCAACAAAATGACCTGAAAACAAGTTGACACTGTCAGAACAAGCTTCTTCCGGCAGATGCTGACAAAAGGACATGCTACTGCATTTTTCAGACTGAAAGAAGAAAAATGTCCTGTAAACAAGTTGAAACTGTCAGAACAAGCTTCTTCTGGCAGAGCCTGACAAAAAAACATGTTACTGCAGATTTCAGACTGGAATCAACAAAATGACCTGAAAACAAGTTGAAACTGTCAGAACAAGCTTCTTCCGGCAGATGCTGACAAAAGGACATGCTACTGCATTTTTCAGACTGAAAGAAGAAAAATGTCCTGTAAACAAGTTGAAACTGTCAGAACAAGCTTCTTCCGGCAGATGCTGACAAAAGGACATGCTACTGCATTTTTCAGACTGAAAGAAGAAAAATGTCCTGTAAACAAGTTGAAACTGTCAGAACAAGCTTCTTCTGGCAGAGCCTGACAAAAAAACATGTTACTGCAGATTTCAGACTGGAATCAACAAAATGACCTGAAAACAAGTTGAAACTGTCAGAACAAGCTTCTTCCGGCAGATGCTGACAAAAGGACATGCTACTGCATTTTTCAGACTGAAAGAAGAAAAATGTCCTGTAAACAAGTTGAAACTGTCAGAACAAGCTTCTTCCGGCAGATGCTGACAAAAGGACATGCTACTGCATTTTTCAGACTGAAAGAAGAAAAATGTCCTGTAAACAAGTTGAAACTGTCAGAACAAGCTTCTTCTGGCAGAGCCTGACAAAAAAACATGTTACTGCAGATTTCAGACTGGAATCAACAAAATGACCTGAAAACAAGTTGAAACTGTCAGAACAAGCTTCTTCCGGCAGATGCTGACAAAAGGACATGCTACTGCATTTTTCAGACTGAAAGAAGAAAAATGTCCTGTAAGCAAGTTGACACTGTCAGAACAAGCTTCTTCCGGCAGATGCTGACAAAAGGACATGCTACTGCATTTTTCAGACTGAAAGAAGAAAAATGTCCTGTAAACAAGTTGAAACTGTCAGAACAAGCTTCTTCTGGCAGAGCCTGACAAAAAAACATGTTACTGCAGATTTCAGACTGGAATAAACAAAATGACCTGAAAACAAGTTGACACTGTCAGAACAAGCTTCTTCCGGCAGATGCTGACAAAAGGACATGCTACTGCATTTTTCAGACTGAAAGAAGAAAAATGTCCTGTAAACAAGTTGAAACTGTCAGAACAAGCTTCTTCTGGCAGAGCCTGACAAAAAAACATGTTACTGCAGATTTCAGACTGGAATCAACAAAATGACCTGAAAACAAGTTGACACTGTCAGAACAAGCTTCTTCCGGCAGATGCTGACAAAAAAACATGTTACTGCAGATTTCAGACTGGAATCAACAAAATGACCTGAAAACAAGTTGACACTGTCAGAACAAGCTTCTTCCGGCAGATGCTGACAAAAGGACATGCTACTGCATTTTTCAGACTGAAAGAAGAAAAATGTCCTGTAAACAAGTTGAAACTGTCAGAACAAGCTTCTTCCGGCAGATGCTGACAAAAGGACATGCTACTGCATTTTTCAGACTGAAAGAAGAAAAATGTCCTGTAAACAAGTTGAAACTGTCAGAACAAGCTTCTTCTGGCAGAGCCTGACAAAAAAACATGTTACTGCAGATTTCAGACTGGAATCAACAAAATGACCTGAAAACAAGTTGAAACTGTCAGAACAAGCTTCTTCCGGCAGATGCTGACAAAAGGACATGCTACTGCATTTTTCAGACTGAAAGAAGAAAAATGTCCTGTAAACAAGTTGAAACTGTCAGAACAAGCTTCTTCCGGCAGATGCTGACAAAAGGACATGCTACTGCATTTTTCAGACTGAAAGAAGAAAAATGTCCTGTAAACAAGTTGAAACTGTCAGAACAAGCTTCTTCCGGCAGATGCTGACAAAAGGACATGCTACTGCATTTTTCAGACTGAAAGAAGAAAAATGTCCTGTAAACAAGTTGAAACTGTCAGAACAAGCTTCTTCTGGCAGAGCCTGACAAAAAAACATGTTACTGCAGATTTCAGACTGGAATCAACAAAATGACCTGAAAACAAGTTGAAACTGTCAGAACAAGCTTCTTCCGGCAGATGCTGACAAAAGGACATGCTACTGCATTTTTCAGACTGAAAGAAGAAAAATGTCCTGTAAACAAGTTGAAACTGTCAGAACAAGCTTCTTCCGGCAGATGCTGACAAAAGGACATGCTACTGCATTTTTCAGACTGAAAGAAGAAAAATGTCCTGTAAACAAGTTGAAACTGTCAGAACAAGCTTCTTCTGGCAGAGCCTGACAAAAAAACATGTTACTGCAGATTTCAGACTGGAATCAACAAAATGACCTGAAAACAAGTTGAAACTGTCAGAACAAGCTTCTTCCGGCAGATGCTGACAAAAGGACATGCTACTGCATTTTTCAGACTGAAAGAAGAAAAATGTCCTGTAAACAAGTTGAAACTGTCAGAACAAGCGTCTTCTGGCAGAGCCTGACAAAAAAACATGTTACTGCAGATTTCAGACTGGAATCAACAAAATGACCTGAAAACAAGTTGACACTGTCAGAACAAGCTTCTTCCGGCAGATGCTGACAAAAGGACATGCTACTGCATTTTTCAGACTGAAAGAAGAAAAATGTCCTGTAAACAAGTTGAAACTGTCAGAACAAGCTTCTTCCGGCAGATGCTGACAAAAGGACATGCTACTGCATTTTTCAGACTGAAAGAAGAAAAATGTCCTGTAAACAAGTTGAAACTGTCAGAACAAGCTTCTTCCGGCAGATGCTGACAAAAGGACATGCTACTGCATTTTTCAGACTGAAAGAAGAAAAATGTCCTGTAAACAAGTTGAAACTGTCAGAACAAGCTTCTTCCGGCAGATGCTGACAAAAGGACATGCTACTGCATTTTTCAGACTGAAAGAAGAAAAATGTCCTGTAAACAAGTTGAAACTGTCAGAACAAGCTTCTTCCGGCAGATGCTGACAAAAGGACATGCTACTGCATTTTTCAGACTGAAAGAAGAAAAATGTCCTGTAAACAAGTTGAAACTGTCAGAACAAGCTTCTTCTGGCAGAGCCTGACAAAAAAACATGTTACTGCAGATTTCAGACTGGAATCAACAAAATGACCTGAAAACAAGTTGAAACTGTCAGAACAAGCTTCTTCCGGCAGATGCTGACAAAAGGACATGCTACTGCATTTTTCAGACTGAAAGAAGAAAAATGTCCTGTAAACAAGTTGAAACTGTCAGAACAAGCTTCTTCCGGCAGATGCTGACAAAAGGACATGCTACTGCATTTTTCAGACTGAAAGAAGAAAAATGTCCTGTAAACAAGTTGAAACTGTCAGAACAAGCTTCTTCTGGCAGAGCCTGACAAAAAAACATGTTACTGCAGATTTCAGACTGGAATCAACAAAATGACCTGAAAACAAGTTGAAACTGTCAGAACAAGCTTCTTTCGGCAGATGCTGACAAAAGGACATGCTACTGCATTTTTCAGACTGAAAGAAGAAAAATGTCCTGTAAACAAGTTGAAACTGTCAGAACAAGCTTCTTCTGGCAGAGCCTGACAAAAAAACATGTTACTGCAGATTTCAGACTGGAATCAACAAAATGACCTGAAAACAAGTTGACACTGTCAGAACAAGCTTCTTCCGGCAGATGCTGACAAAAAAACATGTTACTGCAGATTTCAGACTGGAATCAACAAAATGACCTGAAAACAAGTTGACACTGTCAGAACAAGCTTCTTCCGGCAGATGCTGACAAAAAAACATGTTACTGCAGATTTCAGACTGGAATCAACAAAATGACCTGAAAACAAGTTGAAACTGTCAGAACAAGCTTCTTCCGGCAGAGCCTGACAAAAAAACATGTTACTGCAGATTTCAGACTGGAATCAACAAAATGACCTGAAAACAAGTTGACACTGTCAGAACAAGCTTCTTCCGGCAGATGCTGACAAAAAAACATGTTACTGCAGATTTCAGACTGGAATCAACAAAATGACCTGAAAACAAGTTGACACTGTCAGAACAAGCTTCTTCCGGCAGATGCTGACAAAAGGACATGCTACTGCATTTTTCAGACTGAAAGAAGAAAAATGTCCTGTAAACAAGTTGAAACTGTCAGAACAAGCTTCTTCTGGCAGAGCCTGACAAAAAAACATGTTACTGCAGATTTCAGACTGGAATCAACAAAATGACCTGAAAACAAGTTGAAACTGTCAGAACAAGCTTCTTCCGGCAGATGCTGACAAAAGGACATGCTACTGCATTTTTCAGACTGAAAGAAGAAAAATGTCCTGTAAGCAAGTTGACACTGTCAGAACAAGCTTCTTCCGGCAGATGCTGACAAAAGGACATGCTACTGCATTTTTCAGACTGAAAGAAGAAAAATGTCCTGTAAACAAGTTGAAACTGTCAGAACAAGCTTCTTCTGGCAGAGCCTGACAAAAAAACATGTTACTGCAGATTTCAGACTGGAATAAACAAAATGACCTGAAAACAAGTTGACACTGTCAGAACAAGCTTCTTCCGGCAGATGCTGACAAAAGGACATGCTACTGCATTTTTCAGACTGAAAGAAGAAAAATGTCCTGTAAACAAGTTGAAACTGTCAGAACAAGCTTCTTCTGGCAGAGCCTGACAAAAAAACATGTTACTGCAGATTTCAGACTGGAATCAACAAAATGACCTGAAAACAAGTTGACACTGTCAGAACAAGCTTCTTCCGGCAGATGCTGACAAAAAAACATGTTACTGCAGATTTCAGACTGGAATCAACAAAATGACCTGAAAACAAGTTGACACTGTCAGAACAAGCTTCTTCCGGCAGATGCTGACAAAAGGACATGCTACTGCATTTTTCAGACTGAAAGAAGAAAAATGTCCTGTAAACAAGTTGAAACTGTCAGAACAAGCTTCTTCTGGCAGAGCCTGACAAAAAAACATGTTACTGCAGATTTCAGACTGGAATCAACAAAATGACCTGAAAACAAGTTGAAACTGTCAGAACAAGCTTCTTCCGGCAGATGCTGACAAAAGGACATGCTACTGCATTTTTCAGACTGAAAGAAGAAAAATGTCCTGTAAACAAGTTGAAACTGTCAGAACAAGCTTCTTCCGGCAGATGCTGACAAAAGGACATGCTACTGCATTTTTCAGACTGAAAGAAGAAAAATGTCCTGTAAACAAGTTGAAACTGTCAGAACAAGCTTCTTCTGGCAGAGCCTGACAAAAAAACATGTTACTGCAGATTTCAGACTGGAATCAACAAAATGACCTGAAAACAAGTTGAAACTGTCAGAACAAGCTTCTTCCGGCAGATGCTGACAAAAGGACATGCTACTGCATTTTTCAGACTGAAAGAAGAAAAATGTCCTGTAAACAAGTTGAAACTGTCAGAACAAGCTTCTTCCGGCAGATGCTGACAAAAGGACATGCTACTGCATTTTTCAGACTGAAAGAAGAAAAATGTCCTGTAAACAAGTTGAAACTGTCAGAACAAGCTTCTTCCGGCAGATGCTGACAAAAGGACATGCTACTGCATTTTTCAGACTGAAAGAAGAAAAATGTCCTGTAAACAAGTTGAAACTGTCAGAACAAGCTTCTTCCGGCAGATGCTGACAAAAGGACATGCTACTGCATTTTTCAGACTGAAAGAAGAAAAATGTCCTGTAAACAAGTTGAAACTGTCAGAACAAGCTTCTTCTGGCAGAGCCTGACAAAAAAACATGTTACTGCAGATTTCAGACTGGAATCAACAAAATGACCTGAAAACAAGTTGAAACTGTCAGAACAAGCTTCTTCCGGCAGATGCTGACAAAAGGACATGCTACTGCATTTTTCAGACTGAAAGAAGAAAAATGTCCTGTAAACAAGTTGAAACTGTCAGAACAAGCTTCTTCCGGCAGATGCTGACAAAAGGACATGCTACTGCATTTTTCAGACTGAAAGAAGAAAAATGTCCTGTAAACAAGTTGAAACTGTCAGAACAAGCTTCTTCTGGCAGAGCCTGACAAAAAAACATGTTACTGCAGATTTCAGACTGGAATCAACAAAATGACCTGAAAACAAGTTGAAACTGTCAGAACAAGCTTCTTCCGGCAGATGCTGACAAAAGGACATGCTACTGCATTTTTCAGACTGAAAGAAGAAAAATGTCCTGTAAACAAGTTGAAACTGTCAGAACAAGCTTCTTCCGGCAGATGCTGACAAAAGGACATGCTACTGCATTTTTCAGACTGAAAGAAGAAAAATGTCCTGTAAACAAGTTGAAACTGTCAGAACAAGCTTCTTCCGGCAGATGCTGACAAAAGGACATGCTACTGCATTTTTCAGACTGAAAGAAGAAAAATGTCCTGTAAACAAGTTGAAACTGTCAGAACAAGCTTCTTCTGGCAGAGCCTGACAAAAAAACATGTTACTGCAGATTTCAGACTGGAATCAACAAAATGACCTGAAAACAAGTTGAAACTGTCAGAACAAGCTTCTTCCGGCAGATGCTGACAAAAGGACATGCTACTGCATTTTTCAGACTGAAAGAAGAAAAATGTCCTGTAAACAAGTTGAAACTGTCAGAACAAGCTTCTTCCGGCAGATGCTGACAAAAGGACATGCTACTGCATTTTTCAGACTGAAAGAAGAAAAATGTCCTGTAAACAAGTTGAAACTGTCAGAACAAGCTTCTTCTGGCAGAGCCTGACAAAAAAACATGTTACTGCAGATTTCAGACTGGAATCAACAAAATGACCTGAAAACAAGTTGAAACTGTCAGAACAAGCTTCTTCCGGCAGATGCTGACAAAAGGACATGCTACTGCATTTTTCAGACTGAAAGAAGAAAAATGTCCTGTAAACAAGTTGAAACTGTCAGAACAAGCTTCTTCCGGCAGATGCTGACAAAAGGACATGCTACTGCATTTTTCAGACTGAAAGAAGAAAAATGTCCTGTAAACAAGTTGAAACTGTCAGAACAAGCTTCTTGCGGCAGATGCTGACAAAAGGACATGCTACTGCATTTTTCAGACTGAAAGAAGAAAAATGTCCTGTAAACAAGTTGAAACTGTCAGAACAAGCTTCTTCCGGCAGATGCTGACAAAAGGACATGCTACTGCATTTTTCAGACTGAAAGAAGAAAAATGTCCTGTAAACAAGTTGAAACTGTCAGAACAAGCTTCTTCTGGCAGAGCCTGACAAAAAAACATGTTACTGCAGATTTCAGACTGGAATCAACAAAATGACCTGAAAACAAGTTGACACTGTCAGAACAAGCTTCTTCCGGCAGATGCTGACAAAAGGACATGCTACTGCATTTTTCAGACTGAAAGAAGAAAAATGTCCTGTAAACAAGTTGAAACTGTCAGAACAAGCTTCTTCTGGCAGAGCCTGACAAAAAAACATGTTACTGCAGATTTCAGACTGGAATCAACAAAATGACCTGAAAACAAGTTGACACTGTCAGAACAAGCTTCTTCCGGCAGATGCTGACAAAAAAACATGTTACTGCAGATTTCAGACTGGAATCAACAAAATGACCTGAAAACAAGTTGACACTGTCAGAACAAGCTTCTTCCGGCAGATGCTGACAAAAGGACATGCTACTGCATTTTTCAGACTGAAAGAAGAAAAATGTCCTGTAAACAAGTTGAAACTGTCAGAACAAGCTTCTTCTGGCAGAGCCTGACAAAAAAACATGTTACTGCAGATTTCAGACTGGAATCAACAAAATGACCTGAAAACAAGTTGACACTGTCAGAACAAGCTTCTTCCGGCAGATGCTGACAAAAAAACATGTTACTGCAGATTTCAGACTGGAATCAACAAAATGACCTGAAAACAAGTTGACACTGTCAGAACAAGCTTCTTCCGGCAGATGCTGACAAAAGGACATGCTACTGCATTTTTCAGACTGAAAGAAGAAAAATGTCCTGTAAACAAGTTGAAACTGTCAGAACAAGCTTCTTCTGGCAGAGCCTGACAAAAAAACATGTTACTGCAGATTTCAGACTGGAATCAACAAAATGACCTGAAAACAAGTTGAAACTGTCAGAACAAGCTTCTTCCGGCAGATGCTGACAAAAAAACATGTTACTGCAGATTTCAGACTGGAATCAACAAAATGACCTGAAAACAAGTTGACACTGTCAGAACAAGCTTCTTCCGGCAGATGCTGACAAAAAAACATGTTACTGCAGATTTCAGACTGGAATCAACAAAATGACCTGAAAACAAGTTGACACTGTCAGAACAAGCTTCTTCCGGCAGATGCTGACAAAAGGACATGCTACTGCATTTTTCAGACTGAAAGAAGAAAAATGTCCTGTAAGCAAGTTGACACTGTCAGAACAAGCTTCTTCCGGCAGATGCTGACAAAAGGACATGCTACTGCATTTTTCAGACTGAAAGAAGAAAAATGTCCTGTAAACAAGTTGAAACTGTCAGAACAAGCTTCTTCTGGCAGAGCCTGACAAAAAAACATGTTACTGCAGATTTCAGACTGGAATAAACAAAATGACCTGAAAACAAGTTGACACTGTCAGAACAAGCTTCTTCCGGCAGATGCTGACAAAAGGACATGCTACTGCATTTTTCAGACTGAAAGAAGAAAAATGTCCTGTAAACAAGTTGAAACTGTCAGAACAAGCTTCTTCTGGCAGAGCCTGACAAAAAAACATGTTACTGCAGATTTCAGACTGGAATCAACAAAATGACCTGAAAACAAGTTGACACTGTCAGAACAAGCTTCTTCCGGCAGATGCTGACAAAAAAACATGTTACTGCAGATTTCAGACTGGAATCAACAAAATGACCTGAAAACAAGTTGACACTGTCAGAACAAGCTTCTTCCGGCAGATGCTGACAAAAGGACATGCTACTGCATTTTTCAGACTGAAAGAAGAAAAATGTCCTGTAAACAAGTTGAAACTGTCAGAACAAGCTTCTTCTGGCAGAGCCTGACAAAAAAACATGTTACTGCAGATTTCAGACTGGAATCAACAAAATGACCTGAAAACAAGTTGAAACTGTCAGAACAAGCTTCTTCCGGCAGATGCTGACAAAAAAACATGTTACTGCAGATTTCAGACTGGAATCAACAAAATGACCTGAAAACAAGTTGACACTGTCAGAACAAGCTTCTTCCGGCAGATGCTGACAAAAAAACATGTTACTGCAGATTTCAGACTGGAATCAACAAAATGACCTGAAAACAAGTTGACACTGTCAGAACAAGCTTCTTCCAGCAGATGCTGACAAAAGGACATGCTACTGCATTTTTCAGACTGAAAGAAGAAAAATGTCCTGTAAACAAGTTGAAACTGTCAGAACAAGCTTCTTCTGGCAGAGCCTGACAAAAAAACATGTTACTGCAGATTTCAGACTGGAATCAACAAAATGACCTGAAAACAAGTTGAAACTGTCAGAACAAGCTTCTTCCGGCAGATGCTGACAAAAGGACATGCTACTGCATTTTTCAGACTGAAAGAAGAAAAATGTCCTGTAAACAAGTTGAAACTGTCAGAACAAGCTTCTTCCGGCAGATGCTGACAAAAGGACATGCTACTGCATTTTTCAGACTGAAAGAAGAAAAATGTCCTGTAAACAAGTTGAAACTGTCAGAACAAGCTTCTTCTGGCAGAGCCTGACAAAAAAACATGTTACTGCAGATTTCAGACTGGAATCAACAAAATGACCTGAAAACAAGTTGAAACTGTCAGAACAAGCTTCTTTCGGCAGATGCTGACAAAAGGACATGCTACTGCATTTTTCAGACTGAAAGAAGAAAAATGTCCTGTAAACAAGTTGAAACTGTCAGAACAAGCTTCTTCTGGCAGAGCCTGACAAAAAAACATGTTACTGCAGATTTCAGACTGGAATCAACAAAATGACCTGAAAACAAGTTGACACTGTCAGAACAAGCTTCTTCCGGCAGATGCTGACAAAAAAACATGTTACTGCAGATTTCAGACTGGAATCAACAAAATGACCTGAAAACAAGTTGACACTGTCAGAACAAGCTTCTTCCGGCAGATGCTGACAAAAAAACATGTTACTGCAGATTTCAGACTGGAATCAACAAAATGACCTGAAAACAAGTTGAAACTGTCAGAACAAGCTTCTTCCGGCAGATGCTGACAAAAGGACATGCTACTGCATTTTTCAGACTGAAAGAAGAAAAATGTCCTGTAAACAAGTTGAAACTGTCAGAACAAGCTTCTTCCGGCAGATGCTGACAAAAGGACATGCTACTGCATTTTTCAGACTGAAAGAAGAAAAATGTCCTGTAAACAAGTTGAAACTGTCAGAACAAGCTTCTTCCGGCAGATGCTGACAAAAGGACATGCTACTGCATTTTTCAGACTGAAAGAAGAAAAATGTCCTGTAAACAAGTTGAAACTGTCAGAACAAGCTTCTTCTGGCAGAGCCTGACAAAAAAACATGTTACTGCAGATTTCAGACTGGAATAAACAAAATGACCTGAAAACAAGTTGACACTGTCAGAACAAGCTTCTTCCGGCAGATGCTGACAAAAGGACATGCTACTGCATTTTTCAGACTGAAAGAAGAAAAATGTCCTGTAAACAAGTTGAAACTGTCAGAACAAGCTTCTTCTGGCAGAGCCTGACAAAAAAACATGTTACTGCAGATTTCAGACTGGAATCAACAAAATGACCTGAAAACAAGTTGACACTGTCAGAACAAGCTTCTTCCGGCAGATGCTGACAAAAAAACATGTTACTGCAGATTTCAGACTGGAATCAACAAAATGACCTGAAAACAAGTTGACACTGTCAGAACAAGCTTCTTCCGGCAGATGCTGACAAAAGGACATGCTACTGCATTTTTCAGACTGAAAGAAGAAAAATGTCCTGTAAACAAGTTGAAACTGTCAGAACAAGCTTCTTCTGGCAGAGCCTGACAAAAAAACATGTTACTGCAGATTTCAGACTGGAATCAACAAAATGACCTGAAAACAAGTTGAAACTGTCAGAACAAGCTTCTTCCGGCAGATGCTGACAAAAAAACATGTTACTGCAGATTTCAGACTGGAATCAACAAAATGACCTGAAAACAAGTTGACACTGTCAGAACAAGCTTCTTCCGGCAGATGCTGACAAAAAAACATGTTACTGCAGATTTCAGACTGGAATCAACAAAATGACCTGAAAACAAGTTGACACTGTCAGAACAAGCTTCTTCCGGCAGATGCTGACAAAAGGACATGCTACTGCATTTTTCAGACTGAAAGAAGAAAAATGTCCTGTAAGCAAGTTGACACTGTCAGAACAAGCTTCTTCCGGCAGATGCTGACAAAAGGACATGCTACTGCATTTTTCAGACTGAAAGAAGAAAAATGTCCTGTAAACAAGTTGAAACTGTCAGAACAAGCTTCTTCTGGCAGAGCCTGACAAAAAAACATGTTACTGCAGATTTCAGACTGGAATAAACAAAATGACCTGAAAACAAGTTGACACTGTCAGAACAAGCTTCTTCCGGCAGATGCTGACAAAAGGACATGCTACTGCATTTTTCAGACTGAAAGAAGAAAAATGTCCTGTAAACAAGTTGAAACTGTCAGAACAAGCTTCTTCTGGCAGAGCCTGACAAAAAAACATGTTACTGCAGATTTCAGACTGGAATCAACAAAATGACCTGAAAACAAGTTGACACTGTCAGAACAAGCTTCTTCCGGCAGATGCTGACAAAAAAACATGTTACTGCAGATTTCAGACTGGAATCAACAAAATGACCTGAAAACAAGTTGACACTGTCAGAACAAGCTTCTTCCGGCAGATGCTGACAAAAGGACATGCTACTGCATTTTTCAGACTGAAAGAAGAAAAATGTCCTGTAAACAAGTTGAAACTGTCAGAACAAGCTTCTTCTGGCAGAGCCTGACAAAAAAACATGTTACTGCAGATTTCAGACTGGAATCAACAAAATGACCTGAAAACAAGTTGAAACTGTCAGAACAAGCTTCTTCCGGCAGATGCTGACAAAAAAACATGTTACTGCAGATTTCAGACTGGAATCAACAAAATGACCTGAAAACAAGTTGACACTGTCAGAACAAGCTTCTTCCGGCAGATGCTGACAAAAAAACATGTTACTGCAGATTTCAGACTGGAATCAACAAAATGACCTGAAAACAAGTTGACACTGTCAGAACAAGCTTCTTCCAGCAGATGCTGACAAAAGGACATGCTACTGCATTTTTCAGACTGAAAGAAGAAAAATGTCCTGTAAACAAGTTGAAACTGTCAGAACAAGCTTCTTCTGGCAGAGCCTGACAAAAAAACATGTTACTGCAGATTTCAGACTGGAATCAACAAAATGACCTGAAAACAAGTTGAAACTGTCAGAACAAGCTTCTTCCGGCAGATGCTGACAAAAGGACATGCTACTGCATTTTTCAGACTGAAAGAAGAAAAATGTCCTGTAAACAAGTTGAAACTGTCAGAACAAGCTTCTTCCGGCAGATGCTGACAAAAGGACATGCTACTGCATTTTTCAGACTGAAAGAAGAAAAATGTCCTGTAAACAAGTTGAAACTGTCAGAACAAGCTTCTTCTGGCAGAGCCTGACAAAAAAACATGTTACTGCAGATTTCAGACTGGAATCAACAAAATGACCTGAAAACAAGTTGAAACTGTCAGAACAAGCTTCTTTCGGCAGATGCTGACAAAAGGACATGCTACTGCATTTTTCAGACTGAAAGAAGAAAAATGTCCTGTAAACAAGTTGAAACTGTCAGAACAAGCTTCTTCTGGCAGAGCCTGACAAAAAAACATGTTACTGCAGATTTCAGACTGGAATCAACAAAATGACCTGAAAACAAGTTGACACTGTCAGAACAAGCTTCTTCCGGCAGATGCTGACAAAAAAACATGTTACTGCAGATTTCAGACTGGAATCAACAAAATGACCTGAAAACAAGTTGACACTGTCAGAACAAGCTTCTTCCGGCAGATGCTGACAAAAAAACATGTTACTGCAGATTTCAGACTGGAATCAACAAAATGACCTGAAAACAAGTTGAAACTGTCAGAACAAGCTTCTTCCGGCAGATGCTGACAAAAGGACATGCTACTGCATTTTTCAGACTGAAAGAAGAAAAATGTCCTGTAAACAAGTTGAAACTGTCAGAACAAGCTTCTTCCGGCAGATGCTGACAAAAGGACATGCTACTGCATTTTTCAGACTGAAAGAAGAAAAATGTCCTGTAAACAAGTTGAAACTGTCAGAACAAGCTTCTTCCGGCAGATGCTGACAAAAGGACATGCTACTGCATTTTTCAGACTGAAAGAAGAAAAATGTCCTGTAAACAAGTTGAAACTGTCAGAACAAGCTTCTTCTGGCAGAGCCTGACAAAAAAACATGTTACTGCAGATTTCAGACTGGAATAAACAAAATGACCTGAAAACAAGTTGACACTGTCAGAACAAGCTTCTTCCGGCAGATGCTGACAAAAGGACATGCTACTGCATTTTTCAGACTGAAAGAAGAAAAATGTCCTGTAAACAAGTTGAAACTGTCAGAACAAGCTTCTTCTGGCAGAGCCTGACAAAAAAACATGTTACTGCAGATTTCAGACTGGAATCAACAAAATGACCTGAAAACAAGTTGACACTGTCAGAACAAGCTTCTTCCGGCAGATGCTGACAAAAAAACATGTTACTGCAGATTTCAGACTGGAATCAACAAAATGACCTGAAAACAAGTTGACACTGTCAGAACAAGCTTCTTCCGGCAGATGCTGACAAAAGGACATGCTACTGCATTTTTCAGACTGAAAGAAGAAAAATGTCCTGTAAACAAGTTGAAACTGTCAGAACAAGCTTCTTCTGGCAGAGCCTGACAAAAAAACATGTTACTGCAGATTTCAGACTGGAATCAACAAAATGACCTGAAAACAAGTTGAAACTGTCAGAACAAGCTTCTTCCGGCAGATGCTGACAAAAAAACATGTTACTGCAGATTTCAGACTGGAATCAACAAAATGACCTGAAAACAAGTTGACACTGTCAGAACAAGCTTCTTCCGGCAGATGCTGACAAAAAAACATGTTACTGCAGATTTCAGACTGGAATCAACAAAATGACCTGAAAACAAGTTGACACTGTCAGAACAAGCTTCTTCCGGCAGATGCTGACAAAAGGACATGCTACTGCATTTTTCAGACTGAAAGAAGAAAAATGTCCTGTAAGCAAGTTGACACTGTCAGAACAAGCTTCTTCCGGCAGATGCTGACAAAAGGACATGCTACTGCATTTTTCAGACTGAAAGAAGAAAAATGTCCTGTAAACAAGTTGAAACTGTCAGAACAAGCTTCTTCTGGCAGAGCCTGACAAAAAAACATGTTACTGCAGATTTCAGACTGGAATAAACAAAATGACCTGAAAACAAGTTGACACTGTCAGAACAAGCTTCTTCCGGCAGATGCTGACAAAAGGACATGCTACTGCATTTTTCAGACTGAAAGAAGAAAAATGTCCTGTAAACAAGTTGAAACTGTCAGAACAAGCTTCTTCTGGCAGAGCCTGACAAAAAAACATGTTACTGCAGATTTCAGACTGGAATCAACAAAATGACCTGAAAACAAGTTGACACTGTCAGAACAAGCTTCTTCCGGCAGATGCTGACAAAAAAACATGTTACTGCAGATTTCAGACTGGAATCAACAAAATGACCTGAAAACAAGTTGACACTGTCAGAACAAGCTTCTTCCGGCAGATGCTGACAAAAGGACATGCTACTGCATTTTTCAGACTGAAAGAAGAAAAATGTCCTGTAAACAAGTTGAAACTGTCAGAACAAGCTTCTTCTGGCAGAGCCTGACAAAAAAACATGTTACTGCAGATTTCAGACTGGAATCAACAAAATGACCTGAAAACAAGTTGAAACTGTCAGAACAAGCTTCTTCCGGCAGATGCTGACAAAAAAACATGTTACTGCAGATTTCAGACTGGAATCAACAAAATGACCTGAAAACAAGTTGACACTGTCAGAACAAGCTTCTTCCGGCAGATGCTGACAAAAAAACATGTTACTGCAGATTTCAGACTGGAATCAACAAAATGACCTGAAAACAAGTTGACACTGTCAGAACAAGCTTCTTCCAGCAGATGCTGACAAAAGGACATGCTACTGCATTTTTCAGACTGAAAGAAGAAAAATGTCCTGTAAACAAGTTGAAACTGTCAGAACAAGCTTCTTCTGGCAGAGCCTGACAAAAAAACATGTTACTGCAGATTTCAGACTGGAATCAACAAAATGACCTGAAAACAAGTTGAAACTGTCAGAACAAGCTTCTTCCGGCAGATGCTGACAAAAGGACATGCTACTGCATTTTTCAGACTGAAAGAAGAAAAATGTCCTGTAAACAAGTTGAAACTGTCAGAACAAGCTTCTTCCGGCAGATGCTGACAAAAGGACATGCTACTGCATTTTTCAGACTGAAAGAAGAAAAATGTCCTGTAAACAAGTTGAAACTGTCAGAACAAGCTTCTTCTGGCAGAGCCTGACAAAAAAACATGTTACTGCAGATTTCAGACTGGAATCAACAAAATGACCTGAAAACAAGTTGAAACTGTCAGAACAAGCTTCTTCCGGCAGATGCTGACAAAAGGACATGCTACTGCATTTTTCAGACTGAAAGAAGAAAAATGTCCTGTAAACAAGTTGAAACTGTCAGAACAAGCTTCTTCTGGCAGAGCCTGACAAAAAAACATGTTACTGCAGATTTCAGACTGGAATCAACAAAATGACCTGAAAACAAGTTGACACTGTCAGAACAAGCTTCTTCCGGCAGATGCTGACAAAAAAACATGTTACTGCAGATTTCAGACTGGAATCAACAAAATGACCTGAAAACAAGTTGACACTGTCAGAACAAGCTTCTTCCGGCAGATGCTGACAAAAAAACATGTTACTGCAGATTTCAGACTGGAATCAACAAAATGACCTGAAAACAAGTTGACACTGTCAGAACAAGCTTCTTCCGGCAGATGCTGACAAAAGGACATGCTACTGCATTTTTCAGACTGAAAGAAGAAAAATGTCCTGTAAACAAGTTGAAACTGTCAGAACAAGCTTCTTCTGGCAGAGCCTGACAAAAAAACATGTTACTGCAGATTTCAGACTGGAATCAACAAAATGACCTGAAAACAAGTTGAAACTGTCAGAACAAGCTTCTTCCGGCAGATGCTGACAAAAGGACATGCTACTGCATTTTTCAGACTGAAAGAAGAAAAATGTCCTGTAAACAAGTTGAAACTGTCAGAACAAGCTTCTTCTGGCAGAGCCTGACAAAAAAACATGTTACTGCAGATTTCAGACTGGAATCAACAAAATGACCTGAAAACAAGTTGAAACTGTCAGAACAAGCTTCTTCCGGCAGATGCTGACAAAAGGACATGCTACTGCATTTTTCAGACTGAAAGAAGAAAAATGTCCTGTAAACAAGTTGAAACTGTCAGAACAAGCTTCTTCCGGCAGATGCTGACAAAAGGACATGCTACTGCATTTTTCAGACTGAAAGAAGAAAAATGTCCTGTAAACAAGTTGAAACTGTCAGAACAAGCTTCTTCCGGCAGATGCTGACAAAAGGACATGCTACTGCATTTTTCAGACTGAAAGAAGAAAAATGTCCTGTAAACAAGTTGAAACTGTCAGAACAAGCTTCTTCTGGCAGAGCCTGACAAAAAAACATGTTACTGCAGATTTCAGACTGGAATCAACAAAATGACCTGAAAACAAGTTGAAACTGTCAGAACAAGCTTCTTCCGGCAGATGCTGACAAAAGGACATGCTACTGCATTTTTCAGACTGAAAGAAGAAAAATGTCCTGTAAACAAGTTGAAACTGTCAGAACAAGCTTCTTCCGGCAGATGCTGACAAAAGGACATGCTACTGCATTTTTCAGACTGAAAGAAGAAAAATGTCCTGTAAACAAGTTGAAACTGTCAGAACAAGCTTCTTCCGGCAGATGCTGACAAAAGGACATGCTACTGCATTTTTCAGACTGAAAGAAGAAAAATGTCCTGTAAACAAGTTGAAACTGTCAGAACAAGCTTCTTCTGGCAGAGCCTGACAAAAAAACATGTTACTGCAGATTTCAGACTGGAATCAACAAAATGACCTGAAAACAAGTTGAAACTGTCAGAACAAGCTTCTTCCGGCAGATGCTGACAAAAGGACATGCTACTGCATTTTTCAGACTGAAAGAAGAAAAATGTCCTGTAAACAAGTTGAAACTGTCAGAACAAGCTTCTTCCGGCAGATGCTGACAAAAGGACATGCTACTGCATTTTTCAGACTGAAAGAAGAAAAATGTCCTGTAAACAAGTTGAAACTGTCAGAACAAGCTTCTTCCGGCAGATGCTGACAAAAGGACATGCTACTGCATTTTTCAGACTGGAATCAACAAAATGACCTGAAAACAAGTTGAAACTGTCAGAACAAGCTTCTTCTGGCAGAGCCTGACAAAAAAACATGTTACTGCAGATTTCAGACTGGAATCAACAAAATGACCTGAAAACAAGTTGAAACTGTCAGAACAAGCTTCTTCCGGCAGATGCTGACAAAAGGACATGCTACTGCATTTTTCAGACTGAAAGAAGAAAAATGTCCTGTAAACAAGTTGAAACTGTCAGAACAAGCTTCTTCCGGCAGATGCTGACAAAAGGACATGCTACTGCATTTTTCAGACTGAAAGAAGAAAAATGTCCTGTAAACAAGTTGAAACTGTCAGAACAAGCTTCTTCTGGCAGAGCCTGACAAAAAAACATGTTACTGCAGATTTCAGACTGGAATCAACAAAATGACCTGAAAACAAGTTGAAACTGTCAGAACAAGCTTCTTCCGGCAGATGCTGACAAAAGGACATGCTACTGCATTTTTCAGACTGAAAGAAGAAAAATGTCCTGTAAACAAGTTGAAACTGTCAGAACAAGCTTCTTCTGGCAGAGCCTGACAAAAAAACATGTTACTGCAGATTTCAGACTGGAATCAACAAAATGACCTGAAAACAAGTTGAAACTGTCAGAACAAGCTTCTTCCGGCAGATGCTGACAAAAGGACATGCTACTGCATTTTTCAGACTGAAAGAAGAAAAATGTCCTGTAAACAAGTTGAAACTGTCAGAACAAGCTTCTTCCGGCAGATGCTGACAAAAGGACATGCTACTGCATTTTTCAGACTGAAAGAAGAAAAATGTCCTGTAAACAAGTTGAAACTGTCAGAACAAGCTTCTTCTGGCAGAGCCTGACAAAAAAACATGTTACTGCAGATTTCAGACTGGAATCAACAAAATGACCTGAAAACAAGTTGACACTGTCAGAACAAGCTTCTTCCGGCAGATGCTGACAAAAAAACATGTTACTGCAGATTTCAGACTGGAATCAACAAAATGACCTGAAAACAAGTTGACACTGTCAGAACAAGCTTCTTCCGGCAGATGCTGACAAAAAAACATGTTACTGCAGATTTCAGACTGGAATCAACAAAATGACCTGAAAACAAGTTGACACTGTCAGAACAAGCTTCTTCCGGCAGATGCTGACAAAAAAACATGTTACTGCAGATTTCAGACTGGAATCAACAAAATGACCTGAAAACAAGTTGACACTGTCAGAACAAGCTTCTTCCGGCAGATGCTGACAAAAGGACATGCTACTGCATTTTTCAGACTGAAAGAAGAAAAATGTCCTGTAAACAAGTTGAAACTGTCAGAACAAGCTTCTTCTGGCAGAGCCTGACAAAAAAACATGTTACTGCAGATTTCAGACTGGAATCAACAAAATGACCTGAAAACAAGTTGAAACTGTCAGAACAAGCTTCTTCCGGCAGATGCTGACAAAAGGACATGCTACTGCATTTTTCAGACTGAAAGAAGAAAAATGTCCTGTAAACAAGTTGAAACTGTCAGAACAAGCTTCTTCTGGCAGAGCCTGACAAAAAAACATGTTACTGCAGATTTCAGACTGGAATCAACAAAATGACCTGAAAACAAGTTGAAACTGTCAGAACAAGCTTCTTCCGGCAGATGCTGACAAAAGGACATGCTACTGCATTTTTCAGACTGAAAGAAGAAAAATGTCCTGTAAACAAGTTGAAACTGTCAGAACAAGCTTCTTCTGGCAGAGCCTGACAAAAAAACATGTTACTGCAGATTTCAGACTGGAATCAACAAAATGACCTGAAAACAAGTTGAAACTGTCAGAACAAGCTTCTTCCGGCAGATGCTGACAAAAGGACATGCTACTGCATTTTTCAGACTGAAAGAAGAAAAATGTCCTGTAAACAAGTTGAAACTGTCAGAACAAGCTTCTTCCGGCAGATGCTGACAAAAGGACATGCTACTGCATTTTTCAGACTGAAAGAAGAAAAATGTCCTGTAAACAAGTTGAAACTGTCAGAACAAGCTTCTTCCGGCAGATGCTGACAAAAGGACATGCTACTGCATTTTTCAGACTGAAAGAAGAAAAATGTCCTGTAAACAAGTTGAAACTGTCAGAACAAGCTTCTTCTGGCAGAGCCTGACAAAAAAACATGTTACTGCAGATTTCAGACTGGAATCAACAAAATGACCTGAAAACAAGTTGAAACTGTCAGAACAAGCTTCTTCCGGCAGATGCTGACAAAAGGACATGCTACTGCATTTTTCAGACTGAAAGAAGAAAAATGTCCTGTAAACAAGTTGAAACTGTCAGAACAAGCTTCTTCTGGCAGAGCCTGACAAAAAAACATGTTACTGCAGATTTCAGACTGGAATCAACAAAATGACCTGAAAACAAGTTGAAACTGTCAGAACAAGCTTCTTCCGGCAGATGCTGACAAAAGGACATGCTACTGCATTTTTCAGACTGAAAGAAGAAAAATGTCCTGTAAACAAGTTGAAACTGTCAGAACAAGCTTCTTCTGGCAGAGCCTGACAAAAAAACATGTTACTGCAGATTTCAGACTGGAATCAACAAAATGACCTGAAAACAAGTTGACACTGTCAGAACAAGCTTCTTCCGGCAGATGCTGACAAAAAAACATGTTACTGCAGATTTCAGACTGGAATCAACAAAATGACCTGAAAACAAGTTGACACTGTCAGAACAAGCTTCTTCCGGCAGATGCTGACAAAAAAACATGTTACTGCAGATTTCAGACTGGAATCAACAAAATGACCTGAAAACAAGTTGAAACTGTCAGAACAAGCTTCTTCCGGCAGATGCTGACAAAAGGACATGCTACTGCATTTTTCAGACTGAAAGAAGAAAAATGTCCTGTAAACAAGTTGAAACTGTCAGAACAAGCTTCTTCCGGCAGATGCTGACAAAAGGACATGCTACTGCATTTTTCAGACTGAAAGAAGAAAAATGTCCTGTAAACAAGT
The DNA here is from genome assembly GCF_040956055.1 of Brachionichthys hirsutus. Taxonomy (NCBI): domain Eukaryota; kingdom Metazoa; phylum Chordata; class Actinopteri; order Lophiiformes; family Brachionichthyidae; genus Brachionichthys; species Brachionichthys hirsutus. Next base: position 149,382 of record NW_027180401.1, read on the forward strand.
TGAAACTGTCAGAACAAGCTTCTTCTGGCAGAGCCTGACAAAAAAACATGTTACTGCAGATTTCAGACTGGAATCAACAAAATGACCTGAAAACAAGTTGAAACTGTCAGAACAAGCTTCTTCCGGCAGATGCTGACAAAAGGACATGCTACTGCATTTTTCAGACTGAAAGAAGAAAAATGTCCTGTAAACAAGTTGAAACTGTCAGAACAAGCTTCTTCTGGCAGAGCCTGACAAAAAAACATGTTACTGCAGATTTCAGACTGGAATCAACAAAATGACCTGAAAACAAGTTGACACTGTCAGAACAAGCTTCTTCCGGCAGATGCTGACAAAAGGACATGCTACTGCATTTTTCAGACTGAAAGAAGAAAAATGTCCTGTAAACAAGTTGAAACTGTCAGAACAAGCTTCTTCTGGCAGAGCCTGACAAAAAAACATGTTACTGCAGATTTCAGACTGGAATCAACAAAATGACCTGAAAACAAGTTGACCACTGTCAGAACAAGCTTCTTCCGGCAGATGCTGACAAAAAAACATGTTACTGCAGATTTCAGACTGGAATCAACAAAATGACCTGAAAACAAGTTGACACTGTCAGAACAAGCTTCTTCCGGCAGATGCTGACAAAAGGACATGCTACTGCATTTTTCAGACTGAAAGAAGAAAAATGTCCTGTAAACAAGTTGAAACTGTCAGAACAAGCTTCTTCTGGCAGAGCCTGACAAAAAAACATGTTACTGCAGATTTCAGACTGGAATCAACAAAATGACCTGAAAACAAGTTGACACTGTCAGAACAAGCTTCTTCCGGCAGATGCTGACAAAAAAACATGTTACTGCAGATTTCAGACTGGAATCAACAAAATGACCTGAAAACAAGTTGACACTGTCAGAACAAGCTTCTTCCGGCAGATGCTGACAAAAAAACATGTTACTGCAGATTTCAGACTGGAATCAACAAAATGACCTGAAAACAAGTTGAAACTGTCAGAACAAGCTTCTTCCGGCAGATGCTGACAAAAGGACATGCTACTGCATTTTTCAGACTGAAAGAAGAAAAATGTCCTGTAAACAAGTTGAAACTGTCAGAACAAGCTTCTTCTGGCAGAGCCTGACAAAAAAACATGTTACTGCAGATTTCAGACTGGAATCAACAAAATGACCTGAAAACAAGTTGACCACTGTCAGAACAAGCTTCTTCCGGCAGATGCTGACAAAAAAACATGTTACTGCAGATTTCAGACTGGAATCAACAAAATGACCTGAAAACAAGTTGACACTGTCAGAACAAGCTTCTTCCGGCAGATGCTGACAAAAGGACATGCTACTGCATTTTTCAGACTGAAAGAAGAAAAATGTCCTGTAAACAAGTTGAAACTGTCAGAACAAGCTTCTTCTGGCAGAGCCTGACAAAAAAACATGTTACTGCAGATTTCAGACTGGAATCAACAAAATGACCTGAAAACAAGTTGATACTGTCAGAACAAGCTTCTTCCGGCAGATGCTGACAAAAAAACATGTTACTGCAGATTTCAGACTGGAATCAACAAAATGACCTGAAAACAAGTTGACACTGTCAGAACAAGCTTCTTCCGGCAGATGCTGACAAAAAAACATGTTACTGCAAATTTCAGACTGGAATCAACAAAATGACCTGAAAACAAGTTGACACTGTCAGAACAAGCTTCTTCCGGCAGATGCTGACAAAAGGACATGCTACTGCATTTTTCAGACTGAAAGAAGAAAAATGTCCTGTAAACAAGTTGAAACTGTCAGAACAAGCTTCTTCTGGCAGAGCCTGACAAAAAAACATGTTACTGCAGATTTCAGACTGGAATCAACAAAATGACCTGAAAACAAGTTGAAACTGTCAGAACAAGCTTCTTCCGGCAGATGCTGACAAAAAAACATGTTACTGCAGATTTCAGACTGGAATCAACAAAATGACCTGAAAACAAGTTGACACTGTCAGAACAAGCTTCTTCCGGCAGATGCTGACAAAAGGACATGCTACTGCATTTTTCAGACTGAAAGAAGAAAAATGTCCTGTAAACAAGTTGAAACTGTCAGAACAAGCTTCTTCTGGCAGAGCCTGACAAAAAAACATGTTACTGCAGATTTCAGACTGGAATCAACAAAATGACCTGAAAACAAGTTGAAACTGTCAGAACAAGCTTCTTCCGGCAGATGCTGACAAAAGGACATGCTACTGCATTTTTCAGACTGAAAGAAGAAAAATGTCCTGTAAACAAGTTGAAACTGTCAGAACAAGCTTCTTCTGGCAGAGCCTGACAAAAAAACATGTTACTGCAGATTTCAGACTGGAATCAACAAAATGACCTGAAAACAAGTTGACACTGTCAGAACAAGCTTCTTCCGGCAGATGCTGACAAAAGGACATGCTACTGCATTTTTCAGACCGAAAGAAGAAAAATGTCCTGTAAACAAGTTGAAACTGTCAGAACAAGCTTCTTCTGGCAGAGCCTGACAAAAAAACATGTTACTGCAGATTTCAGACTGGAATCAACAAAATGACCTGAAAACAAGTTGACACTGTCAGAACAAGCTTCTTCCGGCAGATGCTGACAAAAAAACATGTTACTGCAGATTTCAGACTGGAATCAACAAAATGACCTGAAAACAAGTTGACACTGTCAGAACAAGCTTCTTCCGGCAGATGCTGACAAAAGGACATGCTACTGCATTTTTCAGACTGAAAGAAGAAAAATGTCCTGTAAACAAGTTGAAACTGTCAGAACAAGCTTCTTCTGGCAGAGCCTGACAAAAAAACATGTTACTGCAGATTTCAGACTGGAATCAACAAAATGACCTGAAAACAAGTTGAAACTGTCAGAACAAGCTTCTTCCGGCAGATGCTGACAAAAGGACATGCTACTGCATTTTTCAGACTGAAAGAAGAAAAATGTCCTGTAAACAAGTTGAAACTGTCAGAACAAGCTTCTTCTGGCAGAGCCTGACAAAAAAACATGTTACTGCAGATTTCAGACTGGAATCAACAAAATGACCTGAAAACAAGTTGAAACTGTCAGAACAAGCTTCTTCCGGCAGATGCTGACAAAAGGACATGCTACTGCATTTTTCAGACTGAAAGAAGAAAAATGTCCTGTAAACAAGTTGAAACTGTCAGAACAAGCTTCTTCTGGCAGAGCCTGACAAAAAAACATGTTACTGCAGATTTCAGACTGGAATCAACAAAATGACCTGAAAACAAGTTGAAACTGTCAGAACAAGCTTCTTCCGGCAGATGCTGACAAAAGGACATGCTACTGCATTTTTCAGACTGAAAGAAGAAAAATGTCCTGTAAACAAGTTGAAACTGTCAGAACAAGCTTCTTCCGGCAGATGCTGACAAAAGGACATGCTACTGCATTTTTCAGACTGAAAGAAGAAAAATGTCCTGTAAACAAGTTGAAACTGTCAGAACAAGCTTCTTCCGGCAGATGCTGACAAAAGGACATGCTACTGCATTTTTCAGACTGAAAGAAGAAAAATGTCCTGTAAACAAGTTGAAACTGTCAGAACAAGCTTCTTCTGGCAGAGCCTGACAAAAAAACATGTTACTGCAGATTTCAGACTGGAATCAACAAAATGACCTGAAAACAAGTTGAAACTGTCAGAACAAGCTTCTTCCGGCAGATGCTGACAAAAGGACATGCTACTGCATTTTTCAGACTGAAAGAAGAAAAATGTCCTGTAAACAAGTTGAAACTGTCAGAACAAGCTTCTTCTGGCAGAGCCTGACAAAAAAACATGTTACTGCAGATTTCAGACTGGAATCAACAAAATGACCTGAAAACAAGTTGACACTGTCAGAACAAGCTTCTTCCGGCAGATGCTGACAAAAGGACATGCTACTGCATTTTTCAGACTGAAAGAAGAAAAATGTCCTGTAAACAAGTTGAAACTGTCAGAACAAGCTTCTTCTGGCAGAGCCTGACAAAAAAACATGTTACTGCAGATTTCAGACTGGAATCAACAAAATGACCTGAAAACAAGTTGACACTGTCAGAACAAGCTTCTTCCGGCAGATGCTGACAAAAAAACATGTTACTGCAGATTTCAGACTGGAATCAACAAAATGACCTGAAAACAAGTTGACACTGTCAGAACAAGCTTCTTCCGGCAGATGCTGACAAAAAAACATGTTACTGCAGATTTCAGACTGGAATCAACAAAATGACCTGAAAACAAGTTGAAACTGTCAGAACAAGCTTCTTCCGGCAGATGCTGACAAAAGGACATGCTACTGCATTTTTCAGACTGAAAGAAGAAAAATGTCCTGTAAACAAGTTGAAACTGTCAGAACAAGCTTCTTCCGGCAGATGCTGACAAAAGGACATGCTACTGCATTTTTCAGACTGAAAGAAGAAAAATGTCCTGTAAACAAGTTGAAACTGTCAGAACAAGCTTCTTCTGGCAGAGCCTGACAAAAAAACATGTTACTGCAGATTTCAGACTGGAATCAACAAAATGACCTGAAAACAAGTTGAAACTGTCAGAACAAGCTTCTTCCGGCAGATGCTGACAAAAGGACATGCTACTGCATTTTTCAGACTGAAAGAAGAAAAATGTCCTGTAAACAAGTTGAAACTGTCAGAACAAGCTTCTTCTGGCAGAGCCTGACAAAAAAACATGTTACTGCAGATTTCAGACTGGAATCAACAAAATGACCTGAAAACAAGTTGACACTGTCAGAACAAGCTTCTTCCGGCAGATGCTGACAAAAGGACATGCTACTGCATTTTTCAGACTGAAAGAAGAAAAATGTCCTGTAAACAAGTTGAAACTGTCAGAACAAGCTTCTTCTGGCAGAGCCTGACAAAAAAACATGTTACTGCAGATTTCAGACTGGAATCAACAAAATGACCTGAAAACAAGTTGACACTGTCAGAACAAGCTTCTTCCGGCAGATGCTGACAAAAGGACATGCTACTGCATTTTTCAGACTGAAAGAAGAAAAATGTCCTGTAAACAAGTTGAAACTGTCAGAACAAGCTTCTTCTGGCAGAGCCTGACAAAAAAACATGTTACTGCAGATTTCAGACTGGAATCAACAAAATGACCTGAAAACAAGTTGACCACTGTCAGAACAAGCTTCTTCCGGCAGATGCTGACAAAAAAACATGTTACTGCAGATTTCAGACTGGAATCAACAAAATGACCTGAAAACAAGTTGACACTGTCAGAACAAGCTTCTTCCGGCAGATGCTGACAAAAGGACATGCTACTGCATTTTTCAGACTGAAAGAAGAAAAATGTCCTGTAAACAAGTTGAAACTGTCAGAACAAGCTTCTTCTGGCAGAGCCTGACAAAAAAACATGTTACTGCAGATTTCAGACTGGAATCAACAAAATGACCTGAAAACAAGTTGATACTGTCAGAACAAGCTTCTTCCGGCAGATGCTGACAAAAAAACATGTTACTGCAGATTTCAGACTGGAATCAACAAAATGACCTGAAAACAAGTTGACACTGTCAGAACAAGCTTCTTCCGGCAGATGCTGACAAAAAAACATGTTACTGCAAATTTCAGACTGGAATCAACAAAATGACCTGAAAACAAGTTGACACTGTCAGAACAAGCTTCTTCCGGCAGATGCTGACAAAAGGACATGCTACTGCATTTTTCAGACTGAAAGAAGAAAAATGTCCTGTAAACAAGTTGAAACTGTCAGAACAAGCTTCTTCTGGCAGAGCCTGACAAAAAAACATGTTACTGCAGATTTCAGACTGGAATCAACAAAATGACCTGAAAACAAGTTGAAACTGTCAGAACAAGCTTCTTCCGGCAGATGCTGACAAAAAAACATGTTACTGCAGATTTCAGACTGGAATCAACAAAATGACCTGAAAACAAGTTGACACTGTCAGAACAAGCTTCTTCCGGCAGATGCTGACAAAAGGACATGCTACTGCATTTTTCAGACTGAAAGAAGAAAAATGTCCTGTAAACAAGTTGAAACTGTCAGAACAAGCTTCTTCTGGCAGAGCCTGACAAAAAAACATGTTACTGCAGATTTCAGACTGGAATCAACAAAATGACCTGAAAACAAGTTGAAACTGTCAGAACAAGCTTCTTCCGGCAGATGCTGACAAAAGGACATGCTACTGCATTTTTCAGACTGAAAGAAGAAAAATGTCCTGTAAACAAGTTGAAACTGTCAGAACAAGCTTCTTCTGGCAGAGCCTGACAAAAAAACATGTTACTGCAGATTTCAGACTGGAATCAACAAAATGACCTGAAAACAAGTTGACACTGTCAGAACAAGCTTCTTCCGGCAGATGCTGACAAAAGGACATGCTACTGCATTTTTCAGACCGAAAGAAGAAAAATGTCCTGTAAACAAGTTGAAACTGTCAGAACAAGCTTCTTCTGGCAGAGCCTGACAAAAAAACATGTTACTGCAGATTTCAGACTGGAATCAACAAAATGACCTGAAAACAAGTTGACACTGTCAGAACAAGCTTCTTCCGGCAGATGCTGACAAAAGGACATGCTACTGCATTTTTCAGACTGAAAGAAGAAAAATGTCCTGTAAACAAGTTGAAACTGTCAGAACAAGCTTCTTCTGGCAGAGCCTGACAAAAAAACATGTTACTGCAGATTTCAGACTGGAATCAACAAAATGACCTGAAAACAAGTTGAAACTGTCAGAACAAGCTTCTTCCGGCAGATGCTGACAAAAGGACATGCTACTGCATTTTTCAGACTGAAAGAAGAAAAATGTCCTGTAAACAAGTTGAAACTGTCAGAACAAGCTTCTTCCGGCAGATGCTGACAAAAGGACATGCTACTGCATTTTTCAGACTGAAAGAAGAAAAATGTCCTGTAAACAAGTTGAAACTGTCAGAACAAGCTTCTTCTGGCAGAGCCTGACAAAAAAACATGTTACTGCAGATTTCAGACTGGAATCAACAAAATGACCTGAAAACAAGTTGACACTGTCAGAACAAGCTTCTTCCGGCAGATGCTGACAAAAAAACATGTTACTGCAGATTTCAGACTGGAATCAACAAAATGACCTGAAAACAAGTTGACACTGTCAGAACAAGCTTCTTCCGGCAGATGCTGACAAAAAAACATGTTACTGCAGATTTCAGACTGGAATCAACAAAATGACCTGAAAACAAGTTGACACTGTCAGAACAAGCTTCTTCCGGCAGATGCTGACAAAAAAACATGTTACTGCAGATTTCAGACTGGAATCAACAAAATGACCTGAAAACAAGTTGACACTGTCAGAACAAGCTTCTTCCGGCAGATGCTGACAAAAGGACATGCTACTGCATTTTTCAGACTGAAAGAAGAAAAATGTCCTGTAAACAAGTTGAAACTGTCAGAACAAGCTTCTTCTGGCAGAGCCTGACAAAAAAACATGTTACTGCAGATTTCAGACTGGAATCAACAAAATGACCTGAAAACAAGTTGAAACTGTCAGAACAAGCTTCTTCCGGCAGATGCTGACAAAAGGACATGCTACTGCATTTTTCAGACTGAAAGAAGAAAAATGTCCTGTAAACAAGTTGAAACTGTCAGAACAAGCTTCTTCTGGCAGAGCCTGACAAAAAAACATGTTACTGCAGATTTCAGACTGGAATCAACAAAATGACCTGAAAACAAGTTGAAACTGTCAGAACAAGCTTCTTCCGGCAGATGCTGACAAAAGGACATGCTACTGCATTTTTCAGACTGAAAGAAGAAAAATGTCCTGTAAACAAGTTGAAACTGTCAGAACAAGCTTCTTCTGGCAGAGCCTGACAAAAAAACATGTTACTGCAGATTTCAGACTGGAATCAACAAAATGACCTGAAAACAAGTTGAAACTGTCAGAACAAGCTTCTTCCGGCAGATGCTGACAAAAGGACATGCTACTGCATTTTTCAGACTGAAAGAAGAAAAATGTCCTGTAAACAAGTTGAAACTGTCAGAACAAGCTTCTTCCGGCAGATGTTGACAAAAGGACATGCTACTGCATTTTTCAGACTGAAAGAAGAAAAATGTCCTGTAAACAAGTTGAAACTGTCAGAACAAGCTTCTTCCGGCAGATGCTGACAAAAGGACATGCTACTGCATTTTTCAGACTGAAAGAAGAAAAATGTCCTGTAAACAAGTTGAAACTGTCAGAACAAGCTTCTTCTGGCAGAGCCTGACAAAAAAACATGTTACTGCAGATTTCAGACTGGAATCAACAAAATGACCTGAAAACAAGTTGAAACTGTCAGAACAAGCTTCTTCCGGCAGATGCTGACAAAAGGACATGCTACTGCATTTTTCAGACTGAAAGAAGAAAAATGTCCTGTAAACAAGTTGAAACTGTCAGAACAAGCTTCTTCTGGCAGAGCCTGACAAAAAAACATGTTACTGCAGATTTCAGACTGGAATCAACAAAATGACCTGAAAACAAGTTGACACTGTCAGAACAAGCTTCTTCCGGCAGATGCTGACAAAAGGACATGCTACTGCATTTTTCAGACTGAAAGAAGAAAAATGTCCTGTAAACAAGTTGAAACTGTCAGAACAAGCTTCTTCTGGCAGAGCCTGACAAAAAAACATGTTACTGCAGATTTCAGACTGGAATCAACAAAATGACCTGAAAACAAGTTGACACTGTCAGAACAAGCTTCTTCCGGCAGATGCTGACAAAAAAACATGTTACTGCAGATTTCAGACTGGAATCAACAAAATGACCTGAAAACAAGTTGACACTGTCAGAACAAGCTTCTTCCGGCAGATGCTGACAAAAAAACATGTTACTGCAGATTTCAGACTGGAATCAACAAAATGACCTGAAAACAAGTTGAAACTGTCAGAACAAGCTTCTTCCGGCAGATGCTGACAAAAGGACATGCTACTGCATTTTTCAGACTGAAAGAAGAAAAATGTCCTGTAAACAAGTTGAAACTGTCAGAACAAGCTTCTTCCGGCAGATGCTGACAAAAGGACATGCTACTGCATTTTTCAGACTGAAAGAAGAAAAATGTCCTGTAAACAAGTTGAAACTGTCAGAACAAGCTTCTTCTGGCAGAGCCTGACAAAAAAACATGTTACTGCAGATTTCAGACTGGAATCAACAAAATGACCTGAAAACAAGTTGAAACTGTCAGAACAAGCTTCTTCCGGCAGATGCTGACAAAAGGACATGCTACTGCATTTTTCAGACTGAAAGAAGAAAAATGTCCTGTAAACAAGTTGAAACTGTCAGAACAAGCTTCTTCTGGCAGAGCCTGACAAAAAAACATGTTACTGCAGATTTCAGACTGGAATCAACAAAATGACCTGAAAACAAGTTGACACTGTCAGAACAAGCTTCTTCCGGCAGATGCTGACAAAAGGACATGCTACTGCATTTTTCAGACTGAAAGAAGAAAAATGTCCTGTAAACAAGTTGAAACTGTCAGAACAAGCTTCTTCTGGCAGAGCCTGACAAAAAAACATGTTACTGCAGATTTCAGACTGGAATCAACAAAATGACCTGAAAACAAGTTGACCACTGTCAGAACAAGCTTCTTCCGGCAGATGCTGACAAAAAAACATGTTACTGCAGATTTCAGACTGGAATCAACAAAATGACCTGAAAACAAGTTGACACTGTCAGAACAAGCTTCTTCCGGCAGATGCTGACAAAAGGACATGCTACTGCATTTTTCAGACTGAAAGAAGAAAAATGTCCTGTAAACAAGTTGAAACTGTCAGAACAAGCTTCTTCTGGCAGAGCCTGACAAAAAAACATGTTACTGCAGATTTCAGACTGGAATCAACAAAATGACCTGAAAACAAGTTGACCACTGTCAGAACAAGCTTCTTCCGGCAGATGCTGACAAAAAAACATGTTACTGCAGATTTCAGACTGGAATCAACAAAATGACCTGAAAACAAGTTGACACTGTCAGAACAAGCTTCTTCCGGCAGATGCTGACAAAAGGACATGCTACTGCATTTTTCAGACTGAAAGAAGAAAAATGTCCTGTAAACAAGTTGAAACTGTCAGAACAAGCTTCTTCTGGCAGAGCCTGACAAAAAAACATGTTACTGCAGATTTCAGACTGGAATCAACAAAATGACCTGAAAACAAGTTGATACTGTCAGAACAAGCTTCTTCCGGCAGATGCTGACAAAAAAACATGTTACTGCAGATTTCAGACTGGAATCAACAAAATGACCTGAAAACAAGTTGACACTGTCAGAACAAGCTTCTTCCGGCAGATGCTGACAAAAAAACATGTTACTGCAAATTTCAGACTGGAATCAACAAAATGACCTGAAAACAAGTTGACACTGTCAGAACAAGCTTCTTCCGGCAGATGCTGACAAAAGGACATGCTACTGCATTTTTCAGACTGAAAGAAGAAAAATGTCCTGTAAACAAGTTGAAACTGTCAGAACAAGCTTCTTCTGGCAGAGCCTGACAAAAAAACATGTTACTGCAGATTTCAGACTGGAATCAACAAAATGACCTGAAAACAAGTTGAAACTGTCAGAACAAGCTTCTTCCGGCAGATGCTGACAAAAAAACATGTTACTGCAGATTTCAGACTGGAATCAACAAAATGACCTGAAAACAAGTTGACACTGTCAGAACAAGCTTCTTCCGGCAGATGCTGACAAAAGGACATGCTACTGCATTTTTCAGACTGAAAGAAGAAAAATGTCCTGTAAACAAGTTGAAACTGTCAGAACAAGCTTCTTCTGGCAGAGCCTGACAAAAAAACATGTTACTGCAGATTTCAGACTGGAATCAACAAAATGACCTGAAAACAAGTTGAAACTGTCAGAACAAGCTTCTTCCGGCAGATGCTGACAAAAGGACATGCTACTGCATTTTTCAGACTGAAAGAAGAAAAATGTCCTGTAAACAAGTTGAAACTGTCAGAACAAGCTTCTTCCGGCAGATGTTGACAAAAGGACATGCTACTGCATTTTTCAGACTGAAAGAAGAAAAATGTCCTGTAAACAAGTTGAAACTGTCAGAACAAGCTTCTTCCGGCAGATGCTGACAAAAGGACATGCTACTGCATTTTTCAGACTGAAAGAAGAAAAATGTCCTGTAAACAAGTTGAAACTGTCAGAACAAGCTTCTTCTGGCAGAGCCTGACAAAAAAACATGTTACTGCAGATTTCAGACTGGAATCAACAAAATGACCTGAAAACAAGTTGAAACTGTCAGAACAAGCTTCTTCCGGCAGATGCTGACAAAAGGACATGCTACTGCATTTTTCAGACTGAAAGAAGAAAAATGTCCTGTAAACAAGTTGAAACTGTCAGAACAAGCTTCTTCTGGCAGAGCCTGACAAAAAAACATGTTACTGCAGATTTCAGACTGGAATCAACAAAATGACCTGAAAACAAGTTGACACTGTCAGAACAAGCTTCTTCCGGCAGATGCTGACAAAAGGACATGCTACTGCATTTTTCAGACTGAAAGAAGAAAAATGTCCTGTAAACAAGTTGAAACTGTCAGAACAAGCTTCTTCTGGCAGAGCCTGACAAAAAAACATGTTACTGCAGATTTCAGACTGGAATCAACAAAATGACCTGAAAACAAGTTGACACTGTCAGAACAAGCTTCTTCCGGCAGATGCTGACAAAAAAACATGTTACTGCAGATTTCAGACTGGAATCAACAAAATGACCTGAAAACAAGTTGACACTGTCAGAACAAGCTTCTTCCGGCAGATGCTGACAAAAAAACATGTTACTGCAGATTTCAGACTGGAATCAACAAAATGACCTGAAAACAAGTTGAAACTGTCAGAACAAGCTTCTTCCGGCAGATGCTGACAAAAGGACATGCTACTGCATTTTTCAGACTGAAAGAAGAAAAATGTCCTGTAAACAAGTTGAAACTGTCAGAACAAGCTTCTTCCGGCAGATGCTGACAAAAGGACATGCTACTGCATTTTTCAGACTGAAAGAAGAAAAATGTCCTGTAAACAAGTTGAAACTGTCAGAACAAGCTTCTTCTGGCAGAGCCTGACAAAAAAACATGTTACTGCAGATTTCAGACTGGAATCAACAAAATGACCTGAAAACAAGTTGAAACTGTCAGAACAAGCTTCTTCCGGCAGATGCTGACAAAAGGACATGCTACTGCATTTTTCAGACTGAAAGAAGAAAAATGTCCTGTAAACAAGTTGAAACTGTCAGAACAAGCTTCTTCTGGCAGAGCCTGACAAAAAAACATGTTACTGCAGATTTCAGACTGGAATCAACAAAATGACCTGAAAACAAGTTGACACTGTCAGAACAAGCTTCTTCCGGCAGATGCTGACAAAAGGACATGCTACTGCATTTTTCAGACTGAAAGAAGAAAAATGTCCTGTAAACAAGTTGAAACTGTCAGAACAAGCTTCTTCTGGCAGAGCCTGACAAAAAAACATGTTACTGCAGATTTCAGACTGGAATCAACAAAATGACCTGAAAACAAGTTGACCACTGTCAGAACAAGCTTCTTCCGGCAGATGCTGACAAAAAAACATGTTACTGCAGATTTCAGACTGGAATCAACAAAATGACCTGAAAACAAGTTGACACTGTCAGAACAAGCTTCTTCCGGCAGATGCTGACAAAAGGACATGCTACTGCATTTTTCAGACTGAAAGAAGAAAAATGTCCTGTAAACAAGTTGAAACTGTCAGAACAAGCTTCTTCTGGCAGAGCCTGACAAAAAAACATGTTACTGCAGATTTCAGACTGGAATCAACAAAATGACCTGAAAACAAGTTGACCACTGTCAGAACAAGCTTCTTCCGGCAGATGCTGACAAAAAAACATGTTACTGCAGATTTCAGACTGGAATCAACAAAATGACCTGAAAACAAGTTGACACTGTCAGAACAAGCTTCTTCCGGCAGATGCTGACAAAAGGACATGCTACTGCATTTTTCAGACTGAAAGAAGAAAAATGTCCTGTAAACAAGTTGAAACTGTCAGAACAAGCTTCTTCTGGCAGAGCCTGACAAAAAAACATGTTACTGCAGATTTCAGACTGGAATCAACAAAATGACCTGAAAACAAGTTGATACTGTCAGAACAAGCTTCTTCCGGCAGATGCTGACAAAAAAACATGTTACTGCAGATTTCAGACTGGAATCAACAAAATGACCTGAAAACAAGTTGACACTGTCAGAACAAGCTTCTTCCGGCAGATGCTGACAAAAAAACATGTTACTGCAAATTTCAGACTGGAATCAACAAAATGACCTGAAAACAAGTTGACACTGTCAGAACAAGCTTCTTCCGGCAGATGCTGACAAAAGGACATGCTACTGCATTTTTCAGACTGAAAGAAGAAAAATGTCCTGTAAACAAGTTGAAACTGTCAGAACAAGCTTCTTCTGGCAGAGCCTGACAAAAAAACATGTTACTGCAGATTTCAGACTGGAATCAACAAAATGACCTGAAAACAAGTTGAAACTGTCAGAACAAGCTTCTTCCGGCAGATGCTGACAAAAAAACATGTTACTGCAGATTTCAGACTGGAATCAACAAAATGACCTGAAAACAAGTTGACACTGTCAGAACAAGCTTCTTCCGGCAGATGCTGACAAAAGGACATGCTACTGCATTTTTCAGACTGAAAGAAGAAAAATGTCCTGTAAACAAGTTGAAACTGTCAGAACAAGCTTCTTCTGGCAGAGCCTGACAAAAAAACATGTTACTGCAGATTTCAGACTGGAATCAACAAAATGACCTGAAAACAAGTTGAAACTGTCAGAACAAGCTTCTTCCGGCAGATGCTGACAAAAGGACATGCTACTGCATTTTTCAGACTGAAAGAAGAAAAATGTCCTGTAAACAAGTTGAAACTGTCAGAACAAGCTTCTTCTGGCAGAGCCTGACAAAAAAACATGTTACTGCAGATTTCAGACTGGAATCAACAAAATGACCTGAAAACAAGTTGACACTGTCAGAACAAGCTTCTTCCGGCAGATGCTGACAAAAGGACATGCTACTGCATTTTTCAGACCGAAAGAAGAAAAATGTCCTGTAAACAAGTTGAAACTGTCAGAACAAGCTTCTTCTGGCAGAGCCTGACAAAAAAACATGTTACTGCAGATTTCAGACTGGAATCAACAAAATGACCTGAAAACAAGTTGACACTGTCAGAACAAGCTTCTTCCGGCAGATGCTGACAAAAGGACATGCTACTGCATTTTTCAGACTGAAAGAAGAAAAATGTCCTGTAAACAAGTTGAAACTGTCAGAACAAGCTTCTTCTGGCAGAGCCTGACAAAAAAACATGTTACTGCAGATTTCAGACTGGAATCAACAAAATGACCTGAAAACAAGTTGAAACTGTCAGAACAAGCTTCTTCCGGCAGATGCTGACAAAAGGACATGCTACTGCATTTTTCAGACTGAAAGAAGAAAAATGTCCTGTAAACAAGTTGAAACTGTCAGAACAAGCTTCTTCCGGCAGATGCTGACAAAAGGACATGCTACTGCATTTTTCAGACTGAAAGAAGAAAAATGTCCTGTAAACAAGTTGAAACTGTCAGAACAAGCTTCTTCTGGCAGAGCCTGACAAAAAAACATGTTACTGCAGATTTCAGACTGGAATCAACAAAATGACCTGAAAACAAGTTGACACTGTCAGAACAAGCTTCTTCCGGCAGATGCTGACAAAAAAACATGTTACTGCAGATTTCAGACTGGAATCAACAAAATGACCTGAAAACAAGTTGACACTGTCAGAACAAGCTTCTTCCGGCAGATGCTGACAAAAAAACATGTTACTGCAGATTTCAGACTGGAATCAACAAAATGACCTGAAAACAAGTTGACACTGTCAGAACAAGCTTCTTCCGGCAGATGCTGACAAAAAAACATGTTACTGCAGATTTCAGACTGGAATCAACAAAATGACCTGAAAACAAGTTGACACTGTCAGAACAAGCTTCTTCCGGCAGATGCTGACAAAAGGACATGCTACTGCATTTTTCAGACTGAAAGAAGAAAAATGTCCTGTAAACAAGTTGAAACTGTCAGAACAAGCTTCTTCTGGCAGAGCCTGACAAAAAAACATGTTACTGCAGATTTCAGACTGGAATCAACAAAATGACCTGAAAACAAGTTGAAACTGTCAGAACAAGCTTCTTCCGGCAGATGCTGACAAAAGGACATGCTACTGCATTTTTCAGACTGAAAGAAGAAAAATGTCCTGTAAACAAGTTGAAACTGTCAGAACAAGCTTCTTCTGGCAGAGCCTGACAAAAAAACATGTTACTGCAGATTTCAGACTGGAATCAACAAAATGACCTGAAAACAAGTTGAAACTGTCAGAACAAGCTTCTTCCGGCAGATGCTGACAAAAGGACATGCTACTGCATTTTTCAGACTGAAAGAAGAAAAATGTCCTGTAAACAAGTTGAAACTGTCAGAACAAGCTTCTTCTGGCAGAGCCTGACAAAAAAACATGTTACTGCAGATTTCAGACTGGAATCAACAAAATGACCTGAAAACAAGTTGAAACTGTCAGAACAAGCTTCTTCCGGCAGATGCTGACAAAAGGACATGCTACTGCATTTTTCAGACTGAAAGAAGAAAAATGTCCTGTAAACAAGTTGAAACTGTCAGAACAAGCTTCTTCCGGCAGATGCTGACAAAAGGACATGCTACTGCATTTTTCAGACTGAAAGAAGAAAAATGTCCTGTAAACAAGTTGAAACTGTCAGAACAAGCTTCTTCCGGCAGATGCTGACAAAAGGACATGCTACTGCATTTTTCAGACTGAAAGAAGAAAAATGTCCTGTAAACAAGTTGAAACTGTCAGAACAAGCTTCTTCTGGCAGAGCCTGACAAAAAAACATGTTACTGCAGATTTCAGACTGGAATCAACAAAATGACCTGAAAACAAGTTGAAACTGTCAGAACAAGCTTCTTCCGGCAGATGCTGACAAAAGGACATGCTACTGCATTTTTCAGACTGAAAGAAGAAAAATGTCCTGTAAACAAGTTGAAACTGTCAGAACAAGCTTCTTCTGGCAGAGCCTGACAAAAAAACATGTTACTGCAGATTTCAGACTGGAATCAACAAAATGACCTGAAAACAAGTTGACACTGTCAGAACAAGCTTCTTCCGGCAGATGCTGACAAAAGGACATGCTACTGCATTTTTCAGACTGAAAGAAGAAAAATGTCCTGTAAACAAGTTGAAACTGTCAGAACAAGCTTCTTCTGGCAGAGCCTGACAAAAAAACATGTTACTGCAGATTTCAGACTGGAATCAACAAAATGACCTGAAAACAAGTTGACACTGTCAGAACAAGCTTCTTCCGGCAGATGCTGACAAAAAAACATGTTACTGCAGATTTCAGACTGGAATCAACAAAATGACCTGAAAACAAGTTGACACTGTCAGAACAAGCTTCTTCCGGCAGATGCTGACAAAAAAACATGTTACTGCAGATTTCAGACTGGAATCAACAAAATGACCTGAAAACAAGTTGACACTGTCAGAACAAGCTTCTTACGGCAGATGCTGACAAAAGGACATGCTACTGCATTTTTCAGACTGAAAGAAGAAAAATGTCCTGTAAACAAGTTGAAACTGTCAGAACAAGCTTCTTCTGGCAGAGCCTGACAAAAAAACATGTTACTGCAGATTTCAGACTGGAATCAACAAAATGACCTGAAAACAAGTTGAAACTGTCAGAACAAGCTTCTTCCGGCAGATGCTGACAAAAGGACATGCTACTGCATTTTTCAGACTGAAAGAAGAAAAATGTCCTGTAAACAAGTTGAAACTGTCAGAACAAGCTTCTTCTGGCAGAGCCTGACAAAAAAACATGTTACTGCAGATTTCAGACTGGAATCAACAAAATGACCTGAAAACAAGTTGAAACTGTCAGAACAAGCTTCTTCCGGCAGATGCTGACAAAAGGACATGCTACTGCATTTTTCAGACTGAAAGAAGAAAAATGTCCTGTAAACAAGTTGAAACTGTCAGAACAAGCTTCTTCTGGCAGAGCCTGACAAAAAAACATGTTACTGCAGATTTCAGACTGGAATCAACAAAATGACCTGAAAACAAGTTGACACTGTCAGAACAAGCTTCTTCCGGCAGATGCTGACAAAAGGACATGCTACTGCATTTTTCAGACTGAAAGAAGAAAAATGTCCTGTAAACAAGTTGAAACTGTCAGAACAAGCTTCTTCTGGCAGAGCCTGACAAAAAAACATGTTACTGCAGATTTCAGACTGGAATCAACAAAATGACCTGAAAACAAGTTGACCACTGTCAGAACAAGCTTCTTCCGGCAGATGCTGACAAAAAAACATGTTACTGCAGATTTCAGACTGGAATCAACAAAATGACCTGAAAACAAGTTGACACTGTCAGAACAAGCTTCTTCCGGCAGATGCTGACAAAAGGACATGCTACTGCATTTTTCAGACTGAAAGAAGAAAAATGTCCTGTAAACAAGTTGAAACTGTCAGAACAAGCTTCTTCTGGCAGAGCCTGACAAAAAAACATGTTACTGCAGATTTCAGACTGGAATCAACAAAATGACCTGAAAACAAGTTGACACTGTCAGAACAAGCTTCTTCCGGCAGATGCTGACAAAAAAACATGTTACTGCAGATTTCAGACTGGAATCAACAAAATGACCTGAAAACAAGTTGACACTGTCAGAACAAGCTTCTTCCGGCAGATGCTGACAAAAAAACATGTTACTGCAGATTTCAGACTGGAATCAACAAAATGACCTGAAAACAAGTTGAAACTGTCAGAACAAGCTTCTTCCGGCAGATGCTGACAAAAGGACATGCTACTGCATTTTTCAGACTGAAAGAAGAAAAATGTCCTGTAAACAAGTTGAAACTGTCAGAACAAGCTTCTTCTGGCAGAGCCTGACAAAAAAACATGTTACTGCAGATTTCAGACTGGAATCAACAAAATGACCTGAAAACAAGTTGACCACTGTCAGAACAAGCTTCTTCCGGCAGATGCTGACAAAAAAACATGTTACTGCAGATTTCAGACTGGAATCAACAAAATGACCTGAAAACAAGTTGACACTGTCAGAACAAGCTTCTTCCGGCAGATGCTGACAAAAGGACATGCTACTGCATTTTTCAGACTGAAAGAAGAAAAATGTCCTGTAAACAAGTTGAAACTGTCAGAACAAGCTTCTTCTGGCAGAGCCTGACAAAAAAACATGTTACTGCAGATTTCAGACTGGAATCAACAAAATGACCTGAAAACAAGTTGATACTGTCAGAACAAGCTTCTTCCGGCAGATGCTGACAAAAAAACATGTTACTGCAGATTTCAGACTGGAATCAACAAAATGACCTGAAAACAAGTTGACACTGTCAGAACAAGCTTCTTCCGGCAGATGCTGACAAAAAAACATGTTACTGCAAATTTCAGACTGGAATCAACAAAATGACCTGAAAACAAGTTGACACTGTCAGAACAAGCTTCTTCCGGCAGATGCTGACAAAAGGACATGCTACTGCATTTTTCAGACTGAAAGAAGAAAAATGTCCTGTAAACAAGTTGAAACTGTCAGAACAAGCTTCTTCTGGCAGAGCCTGACAAAAAAACATGTTACTGCAGATTTCAGACTGGAATCAACAAAATGACCTGAAAACAAGTTGAAACTGTCAGAACAAGCTTCTTCCGGCAGATGCTGACAAAAAAACATGTTACTGCAGATTTCAGACTGGAATCAACAAAATGACCTGAAAACAAGTTGACACTGTCAGAACAAGCTTCTTCCGGCAGATGCTGACAAAAGGACATGCTACTGCATTTTTCAGACTGAAAGAAGAAAAATGTCCTGTAAACAAGTTGAAACTGTCAGAACAAGCTTCTTCTGGCAGAGCCTGACAAAAAAACATGTTACTGCAGATTTCAGACTGGAATCAACAAAATGACCTGAAAACAAGTTGAAACTGTCAGAACAAGCTTCTTCCGGCAGATGCTGACAAAAGGACATGCTACTGCATTTTTCAGACTGAAAGAAGAAAAATGTCCTGTAAACAAGTTGAAACTGTCAGAACAAGCTTCTTCTGGCAGAGCCTGACAAAAAAACATGTTACTGCAGATTTCAGACTGGAATCAACAAAATGACCTGAAAACAAGTTGACACTGTCAGAACAAGCTTCTTCCGGCAGATGCTGACAAAAGGACATGCTACTGCATTTTTCAGACTGAAAGAAGAAAAATGTCCTGTAAACAAGTTGAAACTGTCAGAACAAGCTTCTTCTGGCAGAGCCTGACAAAAAAACATGTTACTGCAGATTTCAGACTGGAATCAACAAAATGACCTGAAAACAAGTTGACACTGTCAGAACAAGCTTCTTCCGGCAGATGCTGACAAAAGGACATGCTACTGCATTTTTCAGACTGAAAGAAGAAAAATGTCCTGTAAACAAGTTGAAACTGTCAGAACAAGCTTCTTCTGGCAGAGCCTGACAAAAAAACATGTTACTGCAGATTTCAGACTGGAATCAACAAAATGACCTGAAAACAAGTTGAAACTGTCAGAACAAGCTTCTTCCGGCAGATGCTGACAAAAGGACATGCTACTGCATTTTTCAGACTGAAAGAAGAAAAATGTCCTGTAAACAAGTTGAAACTGTCAGAACAAGCTTCTTCCGGCAGATGCTGACAAAAGGACATGCTACTGCATTTTTCAGACTGAAAGAAGAAAAATGTCCTGTAAACAAGTTGAAACTGTCAGAACAAGCTTCTTCCGGCAGATGCTGACAAAAGGACATGCTACTGCATTTTTCAGACTGAAAGAAGAAAAATGTCCTGTAAACAAGTTGAAACTGTCAGAACAAGCTTCTTCTGGCAGAGCCTGACAAAAAAACATGTTACTGCAGATTTCAGACTGGAATCAACAAAATGACCTGAAAACAAGTTGAAACTGTCAGAACAAGCTTCTTCCGGCAGATGCTGACAAAAGGACATGCTACTGCATTTTTCAGACTGAAAGAAGAAAAATGTCCTGTAAACAAGTTGAAACTGTCAGAACAAGCTTCTTCTGGCAGAGCCTGACAAAAAAACATGTTACTGCAGATTTCAGACTGGAATCAACAAAATGACCTGAAAACAAGTTGACACTGTCAGAACAAGCTTCTTCCGGCAGATGCTGACAAAAGGACATGCTACTGCATTTTTCAGACTGAAAGAAGAAAAATGTCCTGTAAACAAGTTGAAACTGTCAGAACAAGCTTCTTCTGGCAGAGCCTGACAAAAAAACATGTTACTGCAGATTTCAGACTGGAATCAACAAAATGACCTGAAAACAAGTTGACACTGTCAGAACAAGCTTCTTCCGGCAGATGCTGACAAAAGGACATGCTACTGCATTTTTCAGACTGAAAGAAGAAAAATGTCCTGTAAACAAGTTGAAACTGTCAGAACAAGCTTCTTCTGGCAGAGCCTGACAAAAAAACATGTTACTGCAGATTTCAGACTGGAATCAACAAAATGACCTGAAAACAAGTTGAAACTGTCAGAACAAGCTTCTTCCGGCAGATGCTGACAAAAGGACATGCTACTGCATTTTTCAGACTGAAAGAAGAAAAATGTCCTGTAAACAAGTTGAAACTGTCAGAACAAGCTTCTTCCGGCAGATGCTGACAAAAGGACATGCTACTGCATTTTTCAGACTGAAAGAAGAAAAATGTCCTGTAAACAAGTTGAAACTGTCAGAACAAGCTTCTTCCGGCAGATGCTGACAAAAGGACATGCTACTGCATTTTTCAGACTGAAAGAAGAAAAATGTCCTGTAAACAAGTTGAAACTGTCAGAACAAGCTTCTTCTGGCAGAGCCTGACAAAAAAACATGTTACTGCAGATTTCAGACTGGAATCAACAAAATGACCTGAAAACAAGTTGAAACTGTCAGAACAAGCTTCTTCCGGCAGATGCTGACAAAAGGACATGCTACTGCATTTTTCAGACTGAAAGAAGAAAAATGTCCTGTAAACAAGTTGAAACTGTCAGAACAAGCTTCTTCTGGCAGAGCCTGACAAAAAAACATGTTACTGCAGATTTCAGACTGGAATCAACAAAATGACCTGAAAACAAGTTGACACTGTCAGAACAAGCTTCTTCCGGCAGATGCTGACAAAAGGACATGCTACTGCATTTTTCAGACTGAAAGAAGAAAAATGTCCTGTAAACAAGTTGAAACTGTCAGAACAAGCTTCTTCTGGCAGAGCCTGACAAAAAAACATGTTACTGCAGATTTCAGACTGGAATCAACAAAATGACCTGAAAACAAGTTGACACTGTCAGAACAAGCTTCTTCCGGCAGATGCTGACAAAAAAACATGTTACTGCAGATTTCAGACTGGAATCAACAAAATGACCTGAAAACAAGTTGACACTGTCAGAACAAGCTTCTTCCGGCAGATGCTGACAAAAAAACATGTTACTGCAGATTTCAGACTGGAATCAACAAAATGACCTGAAAACAAGTTGAAACTGTCAGAACAAGCTTCTTCCGGCAGATGCTGACAAAAGGACATGCTACTGCATTTTTCAGACTGAAAGAAGAAAAATGTCCTGTAAACAAGTTGAAACTGTCAGAACAAGCTTCTTCCGGCAGATGCTGACAAAAGGACATGCTACTGCATTTTTCAGACTGAAAGAAGAAAAATGTCCTGTAAACAAGTTGAAACTGTCAGAACAAGCTTCTTCTGGCAGAGCCTGACAAAAAAACATGTTACTGCAGATTTCAGACTGGAATCAACAAAATGACCTGAAAACAAGTTGAAACTGTCAGAACAAGCTTCTTCCGGCAGATGCTGACAAAAGGACATGCTACTGCATTTTTCAGACTGAAAGAAGAAAAATGTCCTGTAAACAAGTTGAAACTGTCAGAACAAGCTTCTTCTGGCAGAGCCTGACAAAAAAACATGTTACTGCAGATTTCAGACTGGAATCAACAAAATGACCTGAAAACAAGTTGACACTGTCAGAACAAGCTTCTTCCGGCAGATGCTGACAAAAGGACATGCTACTGCATTTTTCAGACTGAAAGAAGAAAAATGTCCTGTAAACAAGTTGAAACTGTCAGAACAAGCTTCTTCTGGCAGAGCCTGACAAAAAAACATGTTACTGCAGATTTCAGACTGGAATCAACAAAATGACCTGAAAACAAGTTGACCACTGTCAGAACAAGCTTCTTCCGGCAGATGCTGACAAAAAAACATGTTACTGCAGATTTCAGACTGGAATCAACAAAATGACCTGAAAACAAGTTGACACTGTCAGAACAAGCTTCTTCCGGCAGATGCTGACAAAAGGACATGCTACTGCATTTTTCAGACTGAAAGAAGAAAAATGTCCTGTAAACAAGTTGAAACTGTCAGAACAAGCTTCTTCTGGCAGAGCCTGACAAAAAAACATGTTACTGCAGATTTCAGACTGGAATCAACAAAATGACCTGAAAACAAGTTGACACTGTCAGAACAAGCTTCTTCCGGCAGATGCTGACAAAAAAACATGTTACTGCAGATTTCAGACTGGAATCAACAAAATGACCTGAAAACAAGTTGACACTGTCAGAACAAGCTTCTTCCGGCAGATGCTGACAAAAAAACATGTTACTGCAGATTTCAGACTGGAATCAACAAAATGACCTGAAAACAAGTTGAAACTGTCAGAACAAGCTTCTTCCGGCAGATGCTGACAAAAGGACATGCTACTGCATTTTTCAGACTGAAAGAAGAAAAATGTCCTGTAAACAAGTTGAAACTGTCAGAACAAGCTTCTTCTGGCAGAGCCTGACAAAAAAACATGTTACTGCAGATTTCAGACTGGAATCAACAAAATGACCTGAAAACAAGTTGAAACTGTCAGAACAAGCTTCTTCCGGCAGATGCTGACAAAAGGACATGCTACTGCATTTTTCAGACTGAAAGAAGAAAAATGTCCTGTAAACAAGTTGAAACTGTCAGAACAAGCTTCTTCTGGCAGAGCCTGACAAAAAAACATGTTACTGCAGATTTCAGACTGGAATCAACAAAATGACCTGAAAACAAGTTGACCACTGTCAGAACAAGCTTCTTCCGGCAGATGCTGACAAAAAAACATGTTACTGCAGATTTCAGACTGGAATCAACAAAATGACCTGAAAACAAGTTGACACTGTCAGAACAAGCTTCTTCCGGCAGATGCTGACAAAAGGACATGCTACTGCATTTTTCAGACTGAAAGAAGAAAAATGTCCTGTAAACAAGTTGAAACTGTCAGAACAAGCTTCTTCTGGCAGAGCCTGACAAAAAAACATGTTACTGCAGATTTCAGACTGGAATCAACAAAATGACCTGAAAACAAGTTGACACTGTCAGAACAAGCTTCTTCCGGCAGATGCTGACAAAAAAACATGTTACTGCAGATTTCAGACTGGAATCAACAAAATGACCTGAAAACAAGTTGACACTGTCAGAACAAGCTTCTTCCGGCAGATGCTGACAAAAAAACATGTTACTGCAGATTTCAGACTGGAATCAACAAAATGACCTGAAAACAAGTTGAAACTGTCAGAACAAGCTTCTTCCGGCAGATGCTGACAAAAGGACATGCTACTGCATTTTTCAGACTGAAAGAAGAAAAATGTCCTGTAAACAAGTTGAAACTGTCAGAACAAGCTTCTTCTGGCAGAGCCTGACAAAAAAACATGTTACTGCAGATTTCAGACTGGAATCAACAAAATGACCTGAAAACAAGTTGACCACTGTCAGAACAAGCTTCTTCCGGCAGATGCTGACAAAAAAACATGTTACTGCAGATTTCAGACTGGAATCAACAAAATGACCTGAAAACAAGTTGACACTGTCAGAACAAGCTTCTTCCGGCAGATGCTGACAAAAGGACATGCTACTGCATTTTTCAGACTGAAAGAAGAAAAATGTCCTGTAAACAAGTTGAAACTGTCAGAACAAGCTTCTTCTGGCAGAGCCTGACAAAAAAACATGTTACTGCAGATTTCAGACTGGAATCAACAAAATGACCTGAAAACAAGTTGATACTGTCAGAACAAGCTTCTTCCGGCAGATGCTGACAAAAAAACATGTTACTGCAGATTTCAGACTGGAATCAACAAAATGACCTGAAAACAAGTTGACACTGTCAGAACAAGCTTCTTCCGGCAGATGCTGACAAAAAAACATGTTACTGCAAATTTCAGACTGGAATCAACAAAATGACCTGAAAACAAGTTGACACTGTCAGAACAAGCTTCTTCCGGCAGATGCTGACAAAAGGACATGCTACTGCATTTTTCAGACTGAAAGAAGAAAAATGTCCTGTAAACAAGTTGAAACTGTCAGAACAAGCTTCTTCTGGCAGAGCCTGACAAAAAAACATGTTACTGCAGATTTCAGACTGGAATCAACAAAATGACCTGAAAACAAGTTGAAACTGTCAGAACAAGCTTCTTCCGGCAGATGCTGACAAAAAAACATGTTACTGCAGATTTCAGACTGGAATCAACAAAATGACCTGAAAACAAGTTGACACTGTCAGAACAAGCTTCTTCCGGCAGATGCTGACAAAAGGACATGCTACTGCATTTTTCAGACTGAAAGAAGAAAAATGTCCTGTAAACAAGTTGAAACTGTCAGAACAAGCTTCTTCTGGCAGAGCCTGACAAAAAAACATGTTACTGCAGATTTCAGACTGGAATCAACAAAATGACCTGAAAACAAGTTGAAACTGTCAGAACAAGCTTCTTCCGGCAGATGCTGACAAAAGGACATGCTACTGCATTTTTCAGACTGAAAGAAGAAAAATGTCCTGTAAACAAGTTGAAACTGTCAGAACAAGCTTCTTCTGGCAGAGCCTGACAAAAAAACATGTTACTGCAGATTTCAGACTGGAATCAACAAAATGACCTGAAAACAAGTTGACACTGTCAGAACAAGCTTCTTCCGGCAGATGCTGACAAAAGGACATGCTACTGCATTTTTCAGACCGAAAGAAGAAAAATGTCCTGTAAACAAGTTGAAACTGTCAGAACAAGCTTCTTCTGGCAGAGCCTGACAAAAAAACATGTTACTGCAGATTTCAGACTGGAATCAACAAAATGACCTGAAAACAAGTTGACACTGTCAGAACAAGCTTCTTCCGGCAGATGCTGACAAAAGGACATGCTACTGCATTTTTCAGACTGAAAGAAGAAAAATGTCCTGTAAACAAGTTGAAACTGTCAGAACAAGCTTCTTCTGGCAGAGCCTGACAATAAAACATGTTACTGCAGATTTCAGACTGGAATCAACAAAATGACCTGAAAACAAGTTGAAACTGTCAGAACAAGCTTCTTCCGGCAGATGCTGACAAAAGGACATGCTACTGCATTTTTCAGACTGAAAGAAGAAAAATGTCCTGTAAACAAGTTGAAACTGTCAGAACAAGCTTCTTCCGGCAGATGCTGACAAAAGGACATGCTACTGCATTTTTCAGACTGAAAGAAGAAAAATGTCCTGTAAACAAGTTGAAACTGTCAGAACAAGCTTCTTCTGGCAGAGCCTGACAAAAAAACATGTTACTGCAGATTTCAGACTGGAATCAACAAAATGACCTGAAAACAAGTTGACACTGTCAGAACAAGCTTCTTCCGGCAGATGCTGACAAAAAAACATGTTACTGCAGATTTCAGACTGGAATCAACAAAATGACCTGAAAACAAGTTGACACTGTCAGAACAAGCTTCTTCCGGCAGATGCTGACAAAAAAACATGTTACTGCAGATTTCAGACTGGAATCAACAAAATGACCTGAAAACAAGTTGACACTGTCAGAACAAGCTTCTTCCGGCAGATGCTGACAAAAAAACATGTTACTGCAGATTTCAGACTGGAATCAACAAAATGACCTGAAAACAAGTTGACACTGTCAGAACAAGCTTCTTCCGGCAGATGCTGACAAAAGGACATGCTACTGCATTTTTCAGACTGAAAGAAGAAAAATGTCCTGTAAACAAGTTGAAACTGTCAGAACAAGCTTCTTCTGGCAGAGCCTGACAAAAAAACATGTTACTGCAGATTTCAGACTGGAATCAACAAAATGACCTGAAAACAAGTTGAAACTGTCAGAACAAGCTTCTTCCGGCAGATGCTGACAAAAGGACATGCTACTGCATTTTTCAGACTGAAAGAAGAAAAATGTCCTGTAAACAAGTTGAAACTGTCAGAACAAGCTTCTTCTGGCAGAGCCTGACAAAAAAACATGTTACTGCAGATTTCAGACTGGAATCAACAAAATGACCTGAAAACAAGTTGAAACTGTCAGAACAAGCTTCTTCCGGCAGATGCTGACAAAAGGACATGCTACTGCATTTTTCAGACTGAAAGAAGAAAAATGTCCTGTAAACAAGTTGAAACTGTCAGAACAAGCTTCTTCTGGCAGAGCCTGACAAAAAAACATGTTACTGCAGATTTCAGACTGGAATCAACAAAATGACCTGAAAACAAGTTGAAACTGTCAGAACAAGCTTCTTCCGGCAGATGCTGACAAAAGGACATGCTACTGCATTTTTCAGACTGAAAGAAGAAAAATGTCCTGTAAACAAGTTGAAACTGTCAGAACAAGCTTCTTCCGGCAGATGCTGACAAAAGGACATGCTACTGCATTTTTCAGACTGAAAGAAGAAAAATGTCCTGTAAACAAGTTGAAACTGTCAGAACAAGCTTCTTCCGGCAGATGCTGACAAAAGGACATGCTACTGCATTTTTCAGACTGAAAGAAGAAAAATGTCCTGTAAACAAGTTGAAACTGTCAGAACAAGCTTCTTCTGGCAGAGCCTGACAAAAAAACATGTTACTGCAGATTTCAGACTGGAATCAACAAAATGACCTGAAAACAAGTTGAAACTGTCAGAACAAGCTTCTTCCGGCAGATGCTGACAAAAGGACATGCTACTGCATTTTTCAGACTGAAAGAAGAAAAATGTTCTGTAAACAAGTTGAAACTGTCAGAACAAGCTTCTTCTGGCAGAGCCTGACAAAAAAACATGTTACTGCAGATTTCAGACTGGAATCAACAAAATGACCTGAAAACAAGTTGACACTGTCAGAACAAGCTTCTTCCGGCAGATGCTGACAAAAGGACATGCTACTGCATTTTTCAGACTGAAAGAAGAAAAATGTCCTGTAAACAAGTTGAAACTGTCAGAACAAGCTTCTTCTGGCAGAGCCTGACAAAAAAACATGTTACTGCAGATTTCAGACTGGAATCAACAAAATGACCTGAAAACAAGTTGACACTGTCAGAACAAGCTTCTTCCGGCAGATGCTGACAAAAAAACATGTTACTGCAGATTTCAGACTGGAATCAACAAAATGACCTGAAAACAAGTTGAAACTGTCAGAACAAGCTTCTTCCGGCAGATGCTGACAAAAGGACATGCTACTGCATTTTTCAGACTGAAAGAAGAAAAATGTCCTGTAAACAAGTTGAAACTGTCAGAACAAGCTTCTTCCGGCAGATGCTGACAAAAGGACATGCTACTGCATTTTTCAGACTGAAAGAAGAAAAATGTCCTGTAAACAAGTTGAAACTGTCAGAACAAGCTTCTTCTGGCAGAGCCTGACAAAAAAACATGTTACTGCAGATTTCAGACTGGAATCAACAAAATGACCTGAAAACAAGTTGAAACTGTCAGAACAAGCTTCTTCCGGCAGATGCTGACAAAAGGACATGCTACTGCATTTTTCAGACTGAAAGAAGAAAAATGTCCTGTAAACAAGTTGAAACTGTCAGAACAAGCTTCTTCTGGCAGAGCCTGACAAAAAAACATGTTACTGCAGATTTCAGACTGGAATCAACAAAATGACCTGAAAACAAGTTGACACTGTCAGAACAAGCTTCTTCCGGCAGATGCTGACAAAAGGACATGCTACTGCATTTTTCAGACTGAAAGAAGAAAAATGTCCTGTAAACAAGTTGAAACTGTCAGAACAAGCTTCTTCTGGCAGAGCCTGACAAAAAAACATGTTACTGCAGATTTCAGACTGGAATCAACAAAATGACCTGAAAACAAGTTGACCACTGTCAGAACAAGCTTCTTCCGGCAGATGCTGACAAAAAAACATGTTACTGCAGATTTCAGACTGGAATCAACAAAATGACCTGAAAACAAGTTGACACTGTCAGAACAAGCTTCTTCCGGCAGATGCTGACAAAAGGACATGCTACTGCATTTTTCAGACTGAAAGAAGAAAAATGTCCTGTAAACAAGTTGAAACTGTCAGAACAAGCTTCTTCTGGCAGAGCCTGACAAAAAAACATGTTACTGCAGATTTCAGACTGGAATCAACAAAATGACCTGAAAACAAGTTGACCACTGTCAGAACAAGCTTCTTCCGGCAGATGCTGACAAAAAAACATGTTACTGCAGATTTCAGACTGGAATCAACAAAATGACCTGAAAACAAGTTGACACTGTCAGAACAAGCTTCTTCCGGCAGATGCTGACAAAAGGACATGCTACTGCATTTTTCAGACTGAAAGAAGAAAAATGTCCTGTAAACAAGTTGAAACTGTCAGAACAAGCTTCTTCTGGCAGAGCCTGACAAAAAAACATGTTACTGCAGATTTCAGACTGGAATCAACAAAATGACCTGAAAACAAGTTGATACTGTCAGAACAAGCTTCTTCCGGCAGATGCTGACAAAAAAACATGTTACTGCAGATTTCAGACTGGAATCAACAAAATGACCTGAAAACAAGTTGACACTGTCAGAACAAGCTTCTTCCGGCAGATGCTGACAAAAAAACATGTTACTGCAAATTTCAGACTGGAATCAACAAAATGACCTGAAAACAAGTTGACACTGTCAGAACAAGCTTCTTCCGGCAGATGCTGACAAAAGGACATGCTACTGCATTTTTCAGACTGAAAGAAGAAAAATGTCCTGTAAACAAGTTGAAACTGTCAGAACAAGCTTCTTCTGGCAGAGCCTGACAAAAAAACATGTTACTGCAGATTTCAGACTGGAATCAACAAAATGACCTGAAAACAAGTTGAAACTGTCAGAACAAGCTTCTTCCGGCAGATGCTGACAAAAAAACATGTTACTGCAGATTTCAGACTGGAATCAACAAAATGACCTGAAAACAAGTTGACACTGTCAGAACAAGCTTCTTCCGGCAGATGCTGACAAAAGGACATGCTACTGCATTTTTCAGACTGAAAGAAGAAAAATGTCCTGTAAACAAGTTGAAACTGTCAGAACAAGCTTCTTCTGGCAGAGCCTGACAAAAAAACATGTTACTGCAGATTTCAGACTGGAATCAACAAAATGACCTGAAAACAAGTTGAAACTGTCAGAACAAGCTTCTTCCGGCAGATGCTGACAAAAGGACATGCTACTGCATTTTTCAGACTGAAAGAAGAAAAATGTCCTGTAAACAAGTTGAAACTGTCAGAACAAGCTTCTTCTGGCAGAGCCTGACAAAAAAACATGTTACTGCAGATTTCAGACTGGAATCAACAAAATGACCTGAAAACAAGTTGACACTGTCAGAACAAGCTTCTTCCGGCAGATGCTGACAAAAGGACATGCTACTGCATTTTTCAGACCGAAAGAAGAAAAATGTCCTGTAAACAAGTTGAAACTGTCAGAACAAGCTTCTTCTGGCAGAGCCTGACAAAAAAACATGTTACTGCAGATTTCAGACTGGAATCAACAAAATGACCTGAAAACAAGTTGACACTGTCAGAACAAGCTTCTTCCGGCAGATGCTGACAAAAGGACATGCTACTGCATTTTTCAGACTGAAAGAAGAAAAATGTCCTGTAAACAAGTTGAAACTGTCAGAACAAGCTTCTTCTGGCAGAGCCTGACAAAAAAACATGTTACTGCAGATTTCAGACTGGAATCAACAAAATGACCTGAAAACAAGTTGAAACTGTCAGAACAAGCTTCTTCCGGCAGATGCTGACAAAAGGACATGCTACTGCATTTTTCAGACTGAAAGAAGAAAAATGTCCTGTAAACAAGTTGAAACTGTCAGAACAAGCTTCTTCCGGCAGATGCTGACAAAAGGACATGCTACTGCATTTTTCAGACTGAAAGAAGAAAAATGTCCTGTAAACAAGTTGAAACTGTCAGAACAAGCTTCTTCTGGCAGAGCCTGACAAAAAAACATGTTACTGCAGATTTCAGACTGGAATCAACAAAATGACCTGAAAACAAGTTGACACTGTCAGAACAAGCTTCTTCCGGCAGATGCTGACAAAAAAACATGTTACTGCAGATTTCAGACTGGAATCAACAAAATGACCTGAAAACAAGTTGACACTGTCAGAACAAGCTTCTTCCGGCAGATGCTGACAAAAAAACATGTTACTGCAGATTTCAGACTGGAATCAACAAAATGACCTGAAAACAAGTTGACACTGTCAGAACAAGCTTCTCCCGGCAGATGCTGACAAAAAAACATGTTACTGCAGATTTCAGACTGGAATCAACAAAATGACCTGAAAACAAGTTGACACTGTCAGAACAAGCTTCTTCCGGCAGATGCTGACAAAAGGACATGCTACTGCATTTTTCAGACTGAAAGAAGAAAAATGTCCTGTAAACAAGTTGAAACTGTCAGAACAAGCTTCTTCTGGCAGAGCCTGACAAAAAAACATGTTACTGCAGATTTCAGACTGGAATCAACAAAATGACCTGAAAACAAGTTGAAACTGTCAGAACAAGCTTCTTCCGGCAGATGCTGACAAAAGGACATGCTACTGCATTTTTCAGACTGAAAGAAGAAAAATGTCCTGTAAACAAGTTGAAACTGTCAGAACAAGCTTCTTCTGGCAGAGCCTGACAAAAAAACATGTTACTGCAGATTTCAGACTGGAATCAACAAAATGACCTGAAAACAAGTTGAAACTGTCAGAACAAGCTTCTTCCGGCAGATGCTGACAAAAGGACATGCTACTGCATTTTTCAGACTGAAAGAAGAAAAATGTCCTGTAAACAAGTTGAAACTGTCAGAACAAGCTTCTTCTGGCAGAGCCTGACAAAAAAACATGTTACTGCAGATTTCAGACTGGAATCAACAAAATGACCTGAAAACAAGTTGAAACTGTCAGAACAAGCTTCTTCCGGCAGATGCTGACAAAAGGACATGCTACTGCATTTTTCAGACTGAAAGAAGAAAAATGTCCTGTAAACAAGTTGAAACTGTCAGAACAAGCTTCTTCCGGCAGATGCTGACAAAAGGACATGCTACTGCATTTTTCAGACTGAAAGAAGAAAAATGTCCTGTAAACAAGTTGAAACTGTCAGAACAAGCTTCTTCCGGCAGATGCTGACAAAAGGACATGCTACTGCATTTTTCAGACTGAAAGAAGAAAAATGTCCTGTAAACAAGTTGAAACTGTCAGAACAAGCTTCTTCTGGCAGAGCCTGACAAAAAAACATGTTACTGCAGATTTCAGACTGGAATCAACAAAATGACCTGAAAACAAGTTGAAACTGTCAGAACAAGCTTCTTCCGGCAGATGCTGACAAAAGGACATGCTACTGCATTTTTCAGACTGAAAGAAGAAAAATGTCCTGTAAACAAGTTGAAACTGTCAGAACAAGCTTCTTCTGGCAGAGCCTGACAAAAAAACATGTTACTGCAGATTTCAGACTGGAATCAACAAAATGACCTGAAAACAAGTTGACACTGTCAGAACAAGCTTCTTCCGGCAGATGCTGACAAAAGGACATGCTACTGCATTTTTCAGACTGAAAGAAGAAAAATGTCCTGTAAACAAGTTGAAACTGTCAGAACAAGCTTCTTCTGGCAGAGCCTGACAAAAAAACATGTTACTGCAGATTTCAGACTGGAATCAACAAAATGACCTGAAAACAAGTTGACACTGTCAGAACAAGCTTCTTCCGGCAGATGCTGACAAAAAAACATGTTACTGCAGATTTCAGACTGGAATCAACAAAATGACCTGAAAACAAGTTGACACTGTCAGAACAAGCTTCTTCCGGCAGATGCTGACAAAAAAACATGTTACTGCAGATTTCAGACTGGAATCAACAAAATGACCTGAAAACAAGTTGAAACTGTCAGAACAAGCTTCTTCCGGCAGATGCTGACAAAAGGACATGCTACTGCATTTTTCAGACTGAAAGAAGAAAAATGTCCTGTAAACAAGTTGAAACTGTCAGAACAAGCTTCTTCCGGCAGATGCTGACAAAAGGACATGCTACTGCATTTTTCAGACTGAAAGAAGAAAAATGTCCTGTAAACAAGTTGAAACTGTCAGAACAAGCTTCTTCTGGCAGAGCCTGACAAAAAAACATGTTACTGCAGATTTCAGACTGGAATCAACAAAATGACCTGAAAACAAGTTGAAACTGTCAGAACAAGCTTCTTCCGGCAGATGCTGACAAAAGGACATGCTACTGCATTTTTCAGACTGAAAGAAGAAAAATGTCCTGTAAACAAGTTGAAACTGTCAGAACAAGCTTCTTCTGGCAGAGCCTGACAAAAAAACATGTTACTGCAGATTTCAGACTGGAATCAACAAAATGACCTGAAAACAAGTTGACACTGTCAGAACAAGCTTCTTCCGGCAGATGCTGACAAAAGGACATGCTACTGCATTTTTCAGACTGAAAGAAGAAAAATGTCCTGTAAACAAGTTGAAACTGTCAGAACAAGCTTCTTCTGGCAGAGCCTGACAAAAAAACATGTTACTGCAGATTTCAGACTGGAATCAACAAAATGACCTGAAAACAAGTTGACCACTGTCAGAACAAGCTTCTTCCGGCAGATGCTGACAAAAAAACATGTTACTGCAGATTTCAGACTGGAATCAACAAAATGACCTGAAAACAAGTTGACACTGTCAGAACAAGCTTCTTCCGGCAGATGCTGACAAAAGGACATGCTACTGCATTTTTCAGACTGAAAGAAGAAAAATGTCCTGTAAACAAGTTGAAACTGTCAGAACAAGCTTCTTCTGGCAGAGCCTGACAAAAAAACATGTTACTGCAGATTTCAGACTGGAATCAACAAAATGACCTGAAAACAAGTTGACCACTGTCAGAACAAGCTTCTTCCGGCAGATGCTGACAAAAAAACATGTTACTGCAGATTTCAGACTGGAATCAACAAAATGACCTGAAAACAAGTTGACACTGTCAGAACAAGCTTCTTCCGGCAGATGCTGACAAAAGGACATGCTACTGCATTTTTCAGACTGAAAGAAGAAAAATGTCCTGTAAACAAGTTGAAACTGTCAGAACAAGCTTCTTCTGGCAGAGCCTGACAAAAAAACATGTTACTGCAGATTTCAGACTGGAATCAACAAAATGACCTGAAAACAAGTTGATACTGTCAGAACAAGCTTCTTCCGGCAGATGCTGACAAAAAAACATGTTACTGCAGATTTCAGACTGGAATCAACAAAATGACCTGAAAACAAGTTGACACTGTCAGAACAAGCTTCTTCCGGCAGATGCTGACAAAAAAACATGTTACTGCAAATTTCAGACTGGAATCAACAAAATGACCTGAAAACAAGTTGACACTGTCAGAACAAGCTTCTTCCGGCAGATGCTGACAAAAGGACATGCTACTGCATTTTTCAGACTGAAAGAAGAAAAATGTCCTGTAAACAAGTTGAAACTGTCAGAACAAGCTTCTTCTGGCAGAGCCTGACAAAAAAACATGTTACTGCAGATTTCAGACTGGAATCAACAAAATGACCTGAAAACAAGTTGAAACTGTCAGAACAAGCTTCTTCCGGCAGATGCTGACAAAAAAACATGTTACTGCAGATTTCAGACTGGAATCAACAAAATGACCTGAAAACAAGTTGACACTGTCAGAACAAGCTTCTTCCGGCAGATGCTGACAAAAGGACATGCTACTGCATTTTTCAGACTGAAAGAAGAAAAATGTCCTGTAAACAAGTTGAAACTGTCAGAACAAGCTTCTTCTGGCAGAGCCTGACAAAAAAACATGTTACTGCAGATTTCAGACTGGAATCAACAAAATGACCTGAAAACAAGTTGAAACTGTCAGAACAAGCTTCTTCCGGCAGATGCTGACAAAAGGACATGCTACTGCATTTTTCAGACTGAAAGAAGAAAAATGTCCTGTAAACAAGTTGAAACTGTCAGAACAAGCTTCTTCTGGCAGAGCCTGACAAAAAAACATGTTACTGCAGATTTCAGACTGGAATCAACAAAATGACCTGAAAACAAGTTGACACTGTCAGAACAAGCTTCTTCCGGCAGATGCTGACAAAAGGACATGCTACTGCATTTTTCAGACCGAAAGAAGAAAAATGTCCTGTAAACAAGTTGAAACTGTCAGAACAAGCTTCTTCTGGCAGAGCCTGACAAAAAAACATGTTACTGCAGATTTCAGACTGGAATCAACAAAATGACCTGAAAACAAGTTGACACTGTCAGAACAAGCTTCTTCCGGCAGATGCTGACAAAAGGACATGCTACTGCATTTTTCAGACTGAAAGAAGAAAAATGTCCTGTAAACAAGTTGAAACTGTCAGAACAAGCTTCTTCTGGCAGAGCCTGACAAAAAAACATGTTACTGCAGATTTCAGACTGGAATCAACAAAATGACCTGAAAACAAGTTGAAACTGTCAGAACAAGCTTCTTCCGGCAGATGCTGACAAAAGGACATGCTACTGCATTTTTCAGACTGAAAGAAGAAAAATGTCCTGTAAACAAGTTGAAACTGTCAGAACAAGCTTCTTCCGGCAGATGCTGACAAAAGGACATGCTACTGCATTTTTCAGACTGAAAGAAGAAAAATGTCCTGTAAACAAGTTGAAACTGTCAGAACAAGCTTCTTCTGGCAGAGCCTGACAAAAAAACATGTTACTGCAGATTTCAGACTGGAATCAACAAAATGACCTGAAAACAAGTTGACACTGTCAGAACAAGCTTCTTCCGGCAGATGCTGACAAAAAAACATGTTACTGCAGATTTCAGACTGGAATCAACAAAATGACCTGAAAACAAGTTGACACTGTCAGAACAAGCTTCTTCCGGCAGATGCTGACAAAAAAACATGTTACTGCAGATTTCAGACTGGAATCAACAAAATGACCTGAAAACAAGTTGACACTGTCAGAACAAGCTTCTCCCGGCAGATGCTGACAAAAAAACATGTTACTGCAGATTTCAGACTGGAATCAACAAAATGACCTGAAAACAAGTTGACACTGTCAGAACAAGCTTCTTCCGGCAGATGCTGACAAAAGGACATGCTACTGCATTTTTCAGACTGAAAGAAGAAAAATGTCCTGTAAACAAGTTGAAACTGTCAGAACAAGCTTCTTCTGGCAGAGCCTGACAAAAAAACATGTTACTGCAGATTTCAGACTGGAATCAACAAAATGACCTGAAAACAAGTTGAAACTGTCAGAACAAGCTTCTTCCGGCAGATGCTGACAAAAGGACATGCTACTGCATTTTTCAGACTGAAAGAAGAAAAATGTCCTGTAAACAAGTTGAAACTGTCAGAACAAGCTTCTTCTGGCAGAGCCTGACAAAAAAACATGTTACTGCAGATTTCAGACTGGAATCAACAAAATGACCTGAAAACAAGTTGAAACTGTCAGAACAAGCTTCTTCCGGCAGATGCTGACAAAAGGACATGCTACTGCATTTTTCAGACTGAAAGAAGAAAAATGTCCTGTAAACAAGTTGAAACTGTCAGAACAAGCTTCTTCTGGCAGAGCCTGACAAAAAAACATGTTACTGCAGATTTCAGACTGGAATCAACAAAATGACCTGAAAACAAGTTGAAACTGTCAGAACAAGCTTCTTCCGGCAGATGCTGACAAAAGGACATGCTACTGCATTTTTCAGACTGAAAGAAGAAAAATGTCCTGTAAACAAGTTGAAACTGTCAGAACAAGCTTCTTCCGGCAGATGCTGACAAAAGGACATGCTACTGCATTTTTCAGACTGAAAGAAGAAAAATGTCCTGTAAACAAGTTGAAACTGTCAGAACAAGCTTCTTCCGGCAGATGCTGACAAAAGGACATGCTACTGCATTTTTCAGACTGAAAGAAGAAAAATGTCCTGTAAACAAGTTGAAACTGTCAGAACAAGCTTCTTCTGGCAGAGCCTGACAAAAAAACATGTTACTGCAGATTTCAGACTGGAATCAACAAAATGACCTGAAAACAAGTTGAAACTGTCAGAACAAGCTTCTTCCGGCAGATGCTGACAAAAGGACATGCTACTGCATTTTTCAGACTGAAAGAAGAAAAATGTCCTGTAAACAAGTTGAAACTGTCAGAACAAGCTTCTTCTGGCAGAGCCTGACAAAAAAACATGTTACTGCAGATTTCAGACTGGAATCAACAAAATGACCTGAAAACAAGTTGACACTGTCAGAACAAGCTTCTTCCGGCAGATGCTGACAAAAGGACATGCTACTGCATTTTTCAGACTGAAAGAAGAAAAATGTCCTGTAAACAAGTTGAAACTGTCAGAACAAGCTTCTTCTGGCAGAGCCTGACAAAAAAACATGTTACTGCAGATTTCAGACTGGAATCAACAAAATGACCTGAAAACAAGTTGACACTGTCAGAACAAGCTTCTTCCGGCAGATGCTGACAAAAAAACATGTTACTGCAGATTTCAGACTGGAATCAACAAAATGACCTGAAAACAAGTTGACACTGTCAGAACAAGCTTCTTCCGGCAGATGCTGACAAAAAAACATGTTACTGCAGATTTCAGACTGGAATCAACAAAATGACCTGAAAACAAGTTGACACTGTCAGAACAAGCTTCTTACGGCAGATGCTGACAAAAGGACATGCTACTGCATTTTTCAGACTGAAAGAAGAAAAATGTCCTGTAAACAAGTTGAAACTGTCAGAACAAGCTTCTTCTGGCAGAGCCTGACAAAAAAACATGTTACTGCAGATTTCAGACTGGAATCAACAAAATGACCTGAAAACAAGTTGAAACTGTCAGAACAAGCTTCTTCCGGCAGATGCTGACAAAAGGACATGCTACTGCATTTTTCAGACTGAAAGAAGAAAAATGTCCTGTAAACAAGTTGAAACTGTCAGAACAAGCTTCTTCTGGCAGAGCCTGACAAAAAAACATGTTACTGCAGATTTCAGACTGGAATCAACAAAATGACCTGAAAACAAGTTGAAACTGTCAGAACAAGCTTCTTCCGGCAGATGCTGACAAAAGGACATGCTACTGCATTTTTCAGACTGAAAGAAGAAAAATGTCCTGTAAACAAGTTGAAACTGTCAGAACAAGCTTCTTCTGGCAGAGCCTGACAAAAAAACATGTTACTGCAGATTTCAGACTGGAATCAACAAAATGACCTGAAAACAAGTTGACACTGTCAGAACAAGCTTCTTCCGGCAGATGCTGACAAAAGGACATGCTACTGCATTTTTCAGACTGAAAGAAGAAAAATGTCCTGTAAACAAGTTGAAACTGTCAGAACAAGCTTCTTCTGGCAGAGCCTGACAAAAAAACATGTTACTGCAGATTTCAGACTGGAATCAACAAAATGACCTGAAAACAAGTTGACCACTGTCAGAACAAGCTTCTTCCGGCAGATGCTGACAAAAAAACATGTTACTGCAGATTTCAGACTGGAATCAACAAAATGACCTGAAAACAAGTTGACACTGTCAGAACAAGCTTCTTCCGGCAGATGCTGACAAAAGGACATGCTACTGCATTTTTCAGACTGAAAGAAGAAAAATGTCCTGTAAACAAGTTGAAACTGTCAGAACAAGCTTCTTCTGGCAGAGCCTGACAAAAAAACATGTTACTGCAGATTTCAGACTGGAATCAACAAAATGACCTGAAAACAAGTTGACCACTGTCAGAACAAGCTTCTTCCGGCAGATGCTGACAAAAAAACATGTTACTGCAGATTTCAGACTGGAATCAACAAAATGACCTGAAAACAAGTTGACACTGTCAGAACAAGCTTCTTCCGGCAGATGCTGACAAAAGGACATGCTACTGCATTTTTCAGACTGAAAGAAGAAAAATGTCCTGTAAACAAGTTGAAACTGTCAGAACAAGCTTCTTCTGGCAGAGCCTGACAAAAAAACATGTTACTGCAGATTTCAGACTGGAATCAACAAAATGACCTGAAAACAAGTTGATACTGTCAGAACAAGCTTCTTCCGGCAGATGCTGACAAAAAAACATGTTACTGCAGATTTCAGACTGGAATCAACAAAATGACCTGAAAACAAGTTGACACTGTCAGAACAAGCTTCTTCCGGCAGATGCTGACAAAAAAACATGTTACTGCAAATTTCAGACTGGAATCAACAAAATGACCTGAAAACAAGTTGACACTGTCAGAACAAGCTTCTTCCGGCAGATGCTGACAAAAGGACATGCTACTGCATTTTTCAGACTGAAAGAAGAAAAATGTCCTGTAAACAAGTTGAAACTGTCAGAACAAGCTTCTTCTGGCAGAGCCTGACAAAAAAACATGTTACTGCAGATTTCAGACTGGAATCAACAAAATGACCTGAAAACAAGTTGAAACTGTCAGAACAAGCTTCTTCCGGCAGATGCTGACAAAAAAACATGTTACTGCAGATTTCAGACTGGAATCAACAAAATGACCTGAAAACAAGTTGACACTGTCAGAACAAGCTTCTTCCGGCAGATGCTGACAAAAGGACATGCTACTGCATTTTTCAGACTGAAAGAAGAAAAATGTCCTGTAAACAAGTTGAAACTGTCAGAACAAGCTTCTTCTGGCAGAGCCTGACAAAAAAACATGTTACTGCAGATTTCAGACTGGAATCAACAAAATGACCTGAAAACAAGTTGAAACTGTCAGAACAAGCTTCTTCCGGCAGATGCTGACAAAAGGACATGCTACTGCATTTTTCAGACTGAAAGAAGAAAAATGTCCTGTAAACAAGTTGAAACTGTCAGAACAAGCTTCTTCTGGCAGAGCCTGACAAAAAAACATGTTACTGCAGATTTCAGACTGGAATCAACAAAATGACCTGAAAACAAGTTGACACTGTCAGAACAAGCTTCTTCCGGCAGATGCTGACAAAAGGACATGCTACTGCATTTTTCAGACCGAAAGAAGAAAAATGTCCTGTAAACAAGTTGAAACTGTCAGAACAAGCTTCTTCTGGCAGAGCCTGACAAAAAAACATGTTACTGCAGATTTCAGACTGGAATCAACAAAATGACCTGAAAACAAGTTGACACTGTCAGAACAAGCTTCTTCCGGCAGATGCTGACAAAAGGACATGCTACTGCATTTTTCAGACTGAAAGAAGAAAAATGTCCTGTAAACAAGTTGAAACTGTCAGAACAAGCTTCTTCTGGCAGAGCCTGACAAAAAAACATGTTACTGCAGATTTCAGACTGGAATCAACAAAATGACCTGAAAACAAGTTGAAACTGTCAGAACAAGCTTCTTCCGGCAGATGCTGACAAAAGGACATGCTACTGCATTTTTCAGACTGAAAGAAGAAAAATGTCCTGTAAACAAGTTGAAACTGTCAGAACAAGCTTCTTCCGGCAGATGCTGACAAAAGGACATGCTACTGCATTTTTCAGACTGAAAGAAGAAAAATGTCCTGTAAACAAGTTGAAACTGTCAGAACAAGCTTCTTCTGGCAGAGCCTGACAAAAAAACATGTTACTGCAGATTTCAGACTGGAATCAACAAAATGACCTGAAAACAAGTTGACACTGTCAGAACAAGCTTCTTCCGGCAGATGCTGACAAAAAAACATGTTACTGCAGATTTCAGACTGGAATCAACAAAATGACCTGAAAACAAGTTGACACTGTCAGAACAAGCTTCTTCCGGCAGATGCTGACAAAAAAACATGTTACTGCAGATTTCAGACTGGAATCAACAAAATGACCTGAAAACAAGTTGACACTGTCAGAACAAGCTTCTTCCGGCAGATGCTGACAAAAAAACATGTTACTGCAGATTTCAGACTGGAATCAACAAAATGACCTGAAAACAAGTTGACACTGTCAGAACAAGCTTCTTCCGGCAGATGCTGACAAAAGGACATGCTACTGCATTTTTCAGACTGAAAGAAGAAAAATGTCCTGTAAACAAGTTGAAACTGTCAGAACAAGCTTCTTCTGGCAGAGCCTGACAAAAAAACATGTTACTGCAGATTTCAGACTGGAATCAACAAAATGACCTGAAAACAA
Source organism: Brachionichthys hirsutus (assembly GCF_040956055.1). Taxonomy (NCBI): domain Eukaryota; kingdom Metazoa; phylum Chordata; class Actinopteri; order Lophiiformes; family Brachionichthyidae; genus Brachionichthys; species Brachionichthys hirsutus. Next base: position 189,578 of record NW_027180401.1, read on the forward strand.
GTTGAAACTGTCAGAACAAGCTTCTTCCGGCAGATGCTGACAAAAGGACATGCTACTGCATTTTTCAGACTGAAAGAAGAAAAATGTCCTGTAAACAAGTTGAAACTGTCAGAACAAGCTTCTTCTGGCAGAGCCTGACAAAAAAACATGTTACTGCAGATTTCAGACTGGAATCAACAAAATGACCTGAAAACAAGTTGAAACTGTCAGAACAAGCTTCTTCCGGCAGATGCTGACAAAAGGACATGCTACTGCATTTTTCAGACTGAAAGAAGAAAAATGTCCTGTAAACAAGTTGAAACTGTCAGAACAAGCTTCTTCTGGCAGAGCCTGACAAAAAAACATGTTACTGCAGATTTCAGACTGGAATCAACAAAATGACCTGAAAACAAGTTGAAACTGTCAGAACAAGCTTCTTCCGGCAGATGCTGACAAAAGGACATGCTACTGCATTTTTCAGACTGAAAGAAGAAAAATGTCCTGTAAACAAGTTGAAACTGTCAGAACAAGCTTCTTCCGGCAGATGCTGACAAAAGGACATGCTACTGCATTTTTCAGACTGAAAGAAGAAAAATGTCCTGTAAACAAGTTGAAACTGTCAGAACAAGCTTCTTCCGGCAGATGCTGACAAAAGGACATGCTACTGCATTTTTCAGACTGAAAGAAGAAAAATGTCCTGTAAACAAGTTGAAACTGTCAGAACAAGCTTCTTCTGGCAGAGCCTGACAAAAAAACATGTTACTGCAGATTTCAGACTGGAATCAACAAAATGACCTGAAAACAAGTTGAAACTGTCAGAACAAGCTTCTTCCGGCAGATGCTGACAAAAGGACATGCTACTGCATTTTTCAGACTGAAAGAAGAAAAATGTCCTGTAAACAAGTTGAAACTGTCAGAACAAGCTTCTTCTGGCAGAGCCTGACAAAAAAACATGTTACTGCAGATTTCAGACTGGAATCAACAAAATGACCTGAAAACAAGTTGACACTGTCAGAACAAGCTTCTTCCGGCAGATGCTGACAAAAGGACATGCTACTGCATTTTTCAGACTGAAAGAAGAAAAATGTCCTGTAAACAAGTTGAAACTGTCAGAACAAGCTTCTTCTGGCAGAGCCTGACAAAAAAACATGTTACTGCAGATTTCAGACTGGAATCAACAAAATGACCTGAAAACAAGTTGACACTGTCAGAACAAGCTTCTTCCGGCAGATGCTGACAAAAAAACATGTTACTGCAGATTTCAGACTGGAATCAACAAAATGACCTGAAAACAAGTTGACACTGTCAGAACAAGCTTCTTCCGGCAGATGCTGACAAAAAAACATGTTACTGCAGATTTCAGACTGGAATCAACAAAATGACCTGAAAACAAGTTGACACTGTCAGAACAAGCTTCTTACGGCAGATGCTGACAAAAGGACATGCTACTGCATTTTTCAGACTGAAAGAAGAAAAATGTCCTGTAAACAAGTTGAAACTGTCAGAACAAGCTTCTTCTGGCAGAGCCTGACAAAAAAACATGTTACTGCAGATTTCAGACTGGAATCAACAAAATGACCTGAAAACAAGTTGAAACTGTCAGAACAAGCTTCTTCCGGCAGATGCTGACAAAAGGACATGCTACTGCATTTTTCAGACTGAAAGAAGAAAAATGTCCTGTAAACAAGTTGAAACTGTCAGAACAAGCTTCTTCTGGCAGAGCCTGACAAAAAAACATGTTACTGCAGATTTCAGACTGGAATCAACAAAATGACCTGAAAACAAGTTGAAACTGTCAGAACAAGCTTCTTCCGGCAGATGCTGACAAAAGGACATGCTACTGCATTTTTCAGACTGAAAGAAGAAAAATGTCCTGTAAACAAGTTGAAACTGTCAGAACAAGCTTCTTCTGGCAGAGCCTGACAAAAAAACATGTTACTGCAGATTTCAGACTGGAATCAACAAAATGACCTGAAAACAAGTTGACACTGTCAGAACAAGCTTCTTCCGGCAGATGCTGACAAAAGGACATGCTACTGCATTTTTCAGACTGAAAGAAGAAAAATGTCCTGTAAACAAGTTGAAACTGTCAGAACAAGCTTCTTCTGGCAGAGCCTGACAAAAAAACATGTTACTGCAGATTTCAGACTGGAATCAACAAAATGACCTGAAAACAAGTTGACACTGTCAGAACAAGCTTCTTCCGGCAGATGCTGACAAAAAAACATGTTACTGCAGATTTCAGACTGGAATCAACAAAATGACCTGAAAACAAGTTGACACTGTCAGAACAAGCTTCTTCCGGCAGATGCTGACAAAAAAACATGTTACTGCAGATTTCAGACTGGAATCAACAAAATGACCTGAAAACAAGTTGAAACTGTCAGAACAAGCTTCTTCCGGCAGATGCTGACAAAAGGACATGCTACTGCATTTTTCAGACTGAAAGAAGAAAAATGTCCTGTAAACAAGTTGAAACTGTCAGAACAAGCTTCTTCTGGCAGAGCCTGACAAAAAAACATGTTACTGCAGATTTCAGACTGGAATCAACAAAATGACCTGAAAACAAGTTGACCACTGTCAGAACAAGCTTCTTCCGGCAGATGCTGACAAAAAAACATGTTACTGCAGATTTCAGACTGGAATCAACAAAATGACCTGAAAACAAGTTGACACTGTCAGAACAAGCTTCTTCCGGCAGATGCTGACAAAAGGACATGCTACTGCATTTTTCAGACTGAAAGAAGAAAAATGTCCTGTAAACAAGTTGAAACTGTCAGAACAAGCTTCTTCTGGCAGAGCCTGACAAAAAAACATGTTACTGCAGATTTCAGACTGGAATCAACAAAATGACCTGAAAACAAGTTGATACTGTCAGAACAAGCTTCTTCCGGCAGATGCTGACAAAAAAACATGTTACTGCAGATTTCAGACTGGAATCAACAAAATGACCTGAAAACAAGTTGACACTGTCAGAACAAGCTTCTTCCGGCAGATGCTGACAAAAAAACATGTTACTGCAAATTTCAGACTGGAATCAACAAAATGACCTGAAAACAAGTTGACACTGTCAGAACAAGCTTCTTCCGGCAGATGCTGACAAAAGGACATGCTACTGCATTTTTCAGACTGAAAGAAGAAAAATGTCCTGTAAACAAGTTGAAACTGTCAGAACAAGCTTCTTCTGGCAGAGCCTGACAAAAAAACATGTTACTGCAGATTTCAGACTGGAATCAACAAAATGACCTGAAAACAAGTTGAAACTGTCAGAACAAGCTTCTTCCGGCAGATGCTGACAAAAAAACATGTTACTGCAGATTTCAGACTGGAATCAACAAAATGACCTGAAAACAAGTTGACACTGTCAGAACAAGCTTCTTCCGGCAGATGCTGACAAAAGGACATGCTACTGCATTTTTCAGACTGAAAGAAGAAAAATGTCCTGTAAACAAGTTGAAACTGTCAGAACAAGCTTCTTCTGGCAGAGCCTGACAAAAAAACATGTTACTGCAGATTTCAGACTGGAATCAACAAAATGACCTGAAAACAAGTTGAAACTGTCAGAACAAGCTTCTTCCGGCAGATGCTGACAAAAGGACATGCTACTGCATTTTTCAGACTGAAAGAAGAAAAATGTCCTGTAAACAAGTTGAAACTGTCAGAACAAGCTTCTTCTGGCAGAGCCTGACAAAAAAACATGTTACTGCAGATTTCAGACTGGAATCAACAAAATGACCTGAAAACAAGTTGACACTGTCAGAACAAGCTTCTTCCGGCAGATGCTGACAAAAGGACATGCTACTGCATTTTTCAGACTGAAAGAAGAAAAATGTCCTGTAAACAAGTTGAAACTGTCAGAACAAGCTTCTTCTGGCAGAGCCTGACAAAAAAACATGTTACTGCAGATTTCAGACTGGAATCAACAAAATGACCTGAAAACAAGTTGACACTGTCAGAACAAGCTTCTTCCGGCAGATGCTGACAAAAGGACATGCTACTGCATTTTTCAGACTGAAAGAAGAAAAATGTCCTGTAAACAAGTTGAAACTGTCAGAACAAGCTTCTTCTGGCAGAGCCTGACAAAAAAACATGTTACTGCAGATTTCAGACTGGAATCAACAAAATGACCTGAAAACAAGTTGAAACTGTCAGAACAAGCTTCTTCCGGCAGATGCTGACAAAAGGACATGCTACTGCATTTTTCAGACTGAAAGAAGAAAAATGTCCTGTAAACAAGTTGAAACTGTCAGAACAAGCTTCTTCCGGCAGATGCTGACAAAAGGACATGCTACTGCATTTTTCAGACTGAAAGAAGAAAAATGTCCTGTAAACAAGTTGAAACTGTCAGAACAAGCTTCTTCCGGCAGATGCTGACAAAAGGACATGCTACTGCATTTTTCAGACTGAAAGAAGAAAAATGTCCTGTAAACAAGTTGAAACTGTCAGAACAAGCTTCTTCTGGCAGAGCCTGACAAAAAAACATGTTACTGCAGATTTCAGACTGGAATCAACAAAATGACCTGAAAACAAGTTGAAACTGTCAGAACAAGCTTCTTCCGGCAGATGCTGACAAAAGGACATGCTACTGCATTTTTCAGACTGAAAGAAGAAAAATGTCCTGTAAACAAGTTGAAACTGTCAGAACAAGCTTCTTCTGGCAGAGCCTGACAAAAAAACATGTTACTGCAGATTTCAGACTGGAATCAACAAAATGACCTGAAAACAAGTTGACACTGTCAGAACAAGCTTCTTCCGGCAGATGCTGACAAAAGGACATGCTACTGCATTTTTCAGACTGAAAGAAGAAAAATGTCCTGTAAACAAGTTGAAACTGTCAGAACAAGCTTCTTCTGGCAGAGCCTGACAAAAAAACATGTTACTGCAGATTTCAGACTGGAATCAACAAAATGACCTGAAAACAAGTTGACACTGTCAGAACAAGCTTCTTCCGGCAGATGCTGACAAAAAAACATGTTACTGCAGATTTCAGACTGGAATCAACAAAATGACCTGAAAACAAGTTGACACTGTCAGAACAAGCTTCTTCCGGCAGATGCTGACAAAAAAACATGTTACTGCAGATTTCAGACTGGAATCAACAAAATGACCTGAAAACAAGTTGAAACTGTCAGAACAAGCTTCTTCCGGCAGATGCTGACAAAAGGACATGCTACTGCATTTTTCAGACTGAAAGAAGAAAAATGTCCTGTAAACAAGTTGAAACTGTCAGAACAAGCTTCTTCCGGCAGATGCTGACAAAAGGACATGCTACTGCATTTTTCAGACTGAAAGAAGAAAAATGTCCTGTAAACAAGTTGAAACTGTCAGAACAAGCTTCTTCTGGCAGAGCCTGACAAAAAAACATGTTACTGCAGATTTCAGACTGGAATCAACAAAATGACCTGAAAACAAGTTGAAACTGTCAGAACAAGCTTCTTCCGGCAGATGCTGACAAAAGGACATGCTACTGCATTTTTCAGACTGAAAGAAGAAAAATGTCCTGTAAACAAGTTGAAACTGTCAGAACAAGCTTCTTCTGGCAGAGCCTGACAAAAAAACATGTTACTGCAGATTTCAGACTGGAATCAACAAAATGACCTGAAAACAAGTTGACACTGTCAGAACAAGCTTCTTCCGGCAGATGCTGACAAAAGGACATGCTACTGCATTTTTCAGACTGAAAGAAGAAAAATGTCCTGTAAACAAGTTGAAACTGTCAGAACAAGCTTCTTCTGGCAGAGCCTGACAAAAAAACATGTTACTGCAGATTTCAGACTGGAATCAACAAAATGACCTGAAAACAAGTTGACCACTGTCAGAACAAGCTTCTTCCGGCAGATGCTGACAAAAAAACATGTTACTGCAGATTTCAGACTGGAATCAACAAAATGACCTGAAAACAAGTTGACACTGTCAGAACAAGCTTCTTCCGGCAGATGCTGACAAAAGGACATGCTACTGCATTTTTCAGACTGAAAGAAGAAAAATGTCCTGTAAACAAGTTGAAACTGTCAGAACAAGCTTCTTCTGGCAGAGCCTGACAAAAAAACATGTTACTGCAGATTTCAGACTGGAATCAACAAAATGACCTGAAAACAAGTTGACACTGTCAGAACAAGCTTCTTCCGGCAGATGCTGACAAAAAAACATGTTACTGCAGATTTCAGACTGGAATCAACAAAATGACCTGAAAACAAGTTGACACTGTCAGAACAAGCTTCTTCCGGCAGATGCTGACAAAAAAACATGTTACTGCAGATTTCAGACTGGAATCAACAAAATGACCTGAAAACAAGTTGAAACTGTCAGAACAAGCTTCTTCCGGCAGATGCTGACAAAAGGACATGCTACTGCATTTTTCAGACTGAAAGAAGAAAAATGTCCTGTAAACAAGTTGAAACTGTCAGAACAAGCTTCTTCTGGCAGAGCCTGACAAAAAAACATGTTACTGCAGATTTCAGACTGGAATCAACAAAATGACCTGAAAACAAGTTGACCACTGTCAGAACAAGCTTCTTCCGGCAGATGCTGACAAAAAAACATGTTACTGCAGATTTCAGACTGGAATCAACAAAATGACCTGAAAACAAGTTGACACTGTCAGAACAAGCTTCTTCCGGCAGATGCTGACAAAAGGACATGCTACTGCATTTTTCAGACTGAAAGAAGAAAAATGTCCTGTAAACAAGTTGAAACTGTCAGAACAAGCTTCTTCTGGCAGAGCCTGACAAAAAAACATGTTACTGCAGATTTCAGACTGGAATCAACAAAATGACCTGAAAACAAGTTGATACTGTCAGAACAAGCTTCTTCCGGCAGATGCTGACAAAAAAACATGTTACTGCAGATTTCAGACTGGAATCAACAAAATGACCTGAAAACAAGTTGACACTGTCAGAACAAGCTTCTTCCGGCAGATGCTGACAAAAAAACATGTTACTGCAAATTTCAGACTGGAATCAACAAAATGACCTGAAAACAAGTTGACACTGTCAGAACAAGCTTCTTCCGGCAGATGCTGACAAAAGGACATGCTACTGCATTTTTCAGACTGAAAGAAGAAAAATGTCCTGTAAACAAGTTGAAACTGTCAGAACAAGCTTCTTCTGGCAGAGCCTGACAAAAAAACATGTTACTGCAGATTTCAGACTGGAATCAACAAAATGACCTGAAAACAAGTTGAAACTGTCAGAACAAGCTTCTTCCGGCAGATGCTGACAAAAAAACATGTTACTGCAGATTTCAGACTGGAATCAACAAAATGACCTGAAAACAAGTTGACACTGTCAGAACAAGCTTCTTCCGGCAGATGCTGACAAAAAAACATGTTACTGCAGATTTCAGACTGGAATCAACAAAATGACCTGAAAACAAGTTGACACTGTCAGAATAAGCTTCTTCCGGCAGATGCTGACAAAAGGACATGCTACTGCATTTTTCAGACTGAAAGAAGAAAAATGTCCTGTAAACAAGTTGAAACTGTCAGAACAAGCTTCTTCTGGCAGAGCCTGACAAAAAAACATGTTACTGCAGATTTCAGACTGGAATCAACAAAATGACCTGAAAACAAGTTGACACTGTCAGAACAAGCTTCTTCCGGCAGATGCTGACAAAAAAACATGTTACTGCAGATTTCAGACTGGAATCAACAAAATGACCTGAAAACAAGTTGACACTGTCAGAACAAGCTTCTTCCGGCAGATGCTGACAAAAAAACATGTTACTGCAGATTTCAGACTGGAATCAACAAAATGACCTGAAAACAAGTTGAAACTGTCAGAACAAGCTTCTTCCGGCAGATGCTGACAAAAGGACATGCTACTGCATTTTTCAGACTGAAAGAAGAAAAATGTCCTGTAAACAAGTTGAAACTGTCAGAACAAGCTTCTTCCGGCAGATGCTGACAAAAGGACATGCTACTGCATTTTTCAGACTGAAAGAAGAAAAATGTCCTGTAAACAAGTTGAAACTGTCAGAACAAGCTTCTTCTGGCAGAGCCTGACAAAAAAACATGTTACTGCAGATTTCAGACTGGAATCAACAAAATGACCTGAAAACAAGTTGAAACTGTCAGAACAAGCTTCTTCCGGCAGATGCTGACAAAAAAACATGTTACTGCAGATTTCAGACTGGAATCAACAAAATGACCTGAAAACAAGTTGACACTGTCAGAACAAGCTTCTTCCGGCAGATGCTGACAAAAAAACATGTTACTGCAGATTTCAGACTGGAATCAACAAAATGACCTGAAAACAAGTTGACACTGTCAGAACAAGCTTCTTCCGGCAGATGCTGACAAAAGGACATGCTACTGCATTTTTCAGACTGAAAGAAGAAAAATGTCCTGTAAACAAGTTGAAACTGTCAGAACAAGCTTCTTCCGGCAGATGCTGACAAAAGGACATGCTACTGCATTTTTCAGACTGAAAGAAGAAAAATGTCCTGTAAACAAGTTGAAACTGTCAGAACAAGCTTCTTCTGGCAGAGCCTGACAAAAAAACATGTTACTGCAGATTTCAGACTGGAATCAACAAAATGACCTGAAAACAAGTTGAAACTGTCAGAACAAGCTTCTTCCGGCAGATGCTGACAAAAGGACATGCTACTGCATTTTTCAGACTGAAAGAAGAAAAATGTCCTGAAAACAAGTTGAAACTGTCAGAACAAGCTTCTTCCGGCAGATGCTGACAAAAGGACATGCTACTGCATTTTTCAGACTGAAAGAAGAAAAATGTCCTGTAAACAAGTTGAAACTGTCAGAACAAGCTTCTTCTGGCAGAGCCTGACAAAAAAACATGTTACTGCAGATTTCAGACTGGAATCAACAAAATGACCTGAAAACAAGTTGACACTGTCAGAACAAGCTTCTTCCGGCAGATGCTGACAAAAGGACATGCTACTGCATTTTTCAGACTGAAAGAAGAAAAATGTCCTGTAAACAAGTTGAAACTGTCAGAACAAGCTTCTTCTGGCAGAGCCTGACAAAAAAACATGTTACTGCAGATTTCAGACTGGAATCAACAAAATGACCTGAAAACAAGTTGACACTGTCAGAACAAGCTTCTTCCGGCAGATGCTGACAAAAAAACATGTTACTGCAGATTTCAGACTGGAATCAACAAAATGACCTGAAAACAAGTTGACACTGTCAGAACAAGCTTCTTCCGGCAGATGCTGACAAAAAAACATGTTACTGCAGATTTCAGACTGGAATCAACAAAATGACCTGAAAACAAGTTGAAACTGTCAGAACAAGCTTCTTCCGGCAGATGCTGACAAAAGGACATGCTACTGCATTTTTCAGACTGAAAGAAGAAAAATGTCCTGTAAACAAGTTGAAACTGTCAGAACAAGCTTCTTCTGGCAGAGCCTGACAAAAAAACATGTTACTGCAGATTTCAGACTGGAATCAACAAAATGACCTGAAAACAAGTTGACCACTGTCAGAACAAGCTTCTTCCGGCAGATGCTGACAAAAAAACATGTTACTGCAGATTTCAGACTGGAATCAACAAAATGACCTGAAAACAAGTTGACACTGTCAGAACAAGCTTCTTCCGGCAGATGCTGACAAAAGGACATGCTACTGCATTTTTCAGACTGAAAGAAGAAAAATGTCCTGTAAACAAGTTGAAACTGTCAGAACAAGCTTCTTCTGGCAGAGCCTGACAAAAAAACATGTTACTGCAGATTTCAGACTGGAATCAACAAAATGACCTGAAAACAAGTTGATACTGTCAGAACAAGCTTCTTCCGGCAGATGCTGACAAAAAAACATGTTACTGCAGATTTCAGACTGGAATCAACAAAATGACCTGAAAACAAGTTGACACTGTCAGAACAAGCTTCTTCCGGCAGATGCTGACAAAAAAACATGTTACTGCAAATTTCAGACTGGAATCAACAAAATGACCTGAAAACAAGTTGACACTGTCAGAACAAGCTTCTTCCGGCAGATGCTGACAAAAGGACATGCTACTGCATTTTTCAGACTGAAAGAAGAAAAATGTCCTGTAAACAAGTTGAAACTGTCAGAACAAGCTTCTTCTGGCAGAGCCTGACAAAAAAACATGTTACTGCAGATTTCAGACTGGAATCAACAAAATGACCTGAAAACAAGTTGAAACTGTCAGAACAAGCTTCTTCCGGCAGATGCTGACAAAAAAACATGTTACTGCAGATTTCAGACTGGAATCAACAAAATGACCTGAAAACAAGTTGACACTGTCAGAACAAGCTTCTTCCGGCAGATGCTGACAAAAAAACATGTTACTGCAGATTTCAGACTGGAATCAACAAAATGACCTGAAAACAAGTTGACACTGTCAGAATAAGCTTCTTCCGGCAGATGCTGACAAAAGGACATGCTACTGCATTTTTCAGACTGAAAGAAGAAAAATGTCCTGTAAACAAGTTGAAACTGTCAGAACAAGCTTCTTCTGGCAGAGCCTGACAAAAAAACATGTTACTGCAGATTTCAGACTGGAATCAACAAAATGACCTGAAAACAAGTTGACACTGTCAGAACAAGCTTCTTCCGGCAGATGCTGACAAAAAAACATGTTACTGCAGATTTCAGACTGGAATCAACAAAATGACCTGAAAACAAGTTGACACTGTCAGAACAAGCTTCTTCCGGCAGATGCTGACAAAAAAACATGTTACTGCAGATTTCAGACTGGAATCAACAAAATGACCTGAAAACAAGTTGAAACTGTCAGAACAAGCTTCTTCCGGCAGATGCTGACAAAAGGACATGCTACTGCATTTTTCAGACTGAAAGAAGAAAAATGTCCTGTAAACAAGTTGAAACTGTCAGAACAAGCTTCTTCCGGCAGATGCTGACAAAAGGACATGCTACTGCATTTTTCAGACTGAAAGAAGAAAAATGTCCTGTAAACAAGTTGAAACTGTCAGAACAAGCTTCTTCTGGCAGAGCCTGACAAAAAAACATGTTACTGCAGATTTCAGACTGGAATCAACAAAATGACCTGAAAACAAGTTGAAACTGTCAGAACAAGCTTCTTCCGGCAGATGCTGACAAAAGGACATGCTACTGCATTTTTCAGACTGAAAGAAGAAAAATGTCCTGTAAACAAGTTGAAACTGTCAGAACAAGCTTCTTCTGGCAGAGCCTGACAAAAAAACATGTTACTGCAGATTTCAGACTGGAATCAACAAAATGACCTGAAAACAAGTTGACACTGTCAGAACAAGCTTCTTCCGGCAGATGCTGACAAAAGGACATGCTACTGCATTTTTCAGACTGAAAGAAGAAAAATGTCCTGTAAACAAGTTGAAACTGTCAGAACAAGCTTCTTCCGGCAGATGCTGACAAAAGGACATGCTACTGCATTTTTCAGACTGAAAGAAGAAAAATGTCCTGTAAACAAGTTGAAACTGTCAGAACAAGCTTCTTCTGGCAGAGCCTGACAAAAAAACATGTTACTGCAGATTTCAGACTGGAATCAACAAAATGACCTGAAAACAAGTTGAAACTGTCAGAACAAGCTTCTTCCGGCAGATGCTGACAAAAGGACATGCTACTGCATTTTTCAGACTGAAAGAAGAAAAATGTCCTGTAAACAAGTTGAAACTGTCAGAACAAGCTTCTTCTGGCAGAGCCTGACAAAAAAACATGTTACTGCAGATTTCAGACTGGAATCAACAAAATGACCTGAAAACAAGTTGACACTGTCAGAACAAGCTTCTTCCGGCAGATGCTGACAAAAGGACATGCTACTGCATTTTTCAGACTGAAAGAAGAAAAATGTCCTGTAAACAAGTTGAAACTGTCAGAACAAGCTTCTTCTGGCAGAGCCTGACAAAAAAACATGTTACTGCAGATTTCAGACTGGAATCAACAAAATGACCTGAAAACAAGTTGACCACTGTCAGAACAAGCTTCTTCCGGCAGATGCTGACAAAAAAACATGTTACTGCAGATTTCAGACTGGAATCAACAAAATGACCTGAAAACAAGTTGACACTGTCAGAACAAGCTTCTTCCGGCAGATGCTGACAAAAGGACATGCTACTGCATTTTTCAGACTGAAAGAAGAAAAATGTCCTGTAAACAAGTTGAAACTGTCAGAACAAGCTTCTTCTGGCAGAGCCTGACAAAAAAACATGTTACTGCAGATTTCAGACTGGAATCAACAAAATGACCTGAAAACAAGTTGACACTGTCAGAACAAGCTTCTTCCGGCAGATGCTGACAAAAAAACATGTTACTGCAGATTTCAGACTGGAATCAACAAAATGACCTGAAAACAAGTTGACACTGTCAGAACAAGCTTCTTCCGGCAGATGCTGACAAAAAAACATGTTACTGCAGATTTCAGACTGGAATCAACAAAATGACCTGAAAACAAGTTGAAACTGTCAGAACAAGCTTCTTCCGGCAGATGCTGACAAAAGGACATGCTACTGCATTTTTCAGACTGAAAGAAGAAAAATGTCCTGTAAACAAGTTGAAACTGTCAGAACAAGCTTCTTCTGGCAGAGCCTGACAAAAAAACATGTTACTGCAGATTTCAGACTGGAATCAACAAAATGACCTGAAAACAAGTTGACCACTGTCAGAACAAGCTTCTTCCGGCAGATGCTGACAAAAAAACATGTTACTGCAGATTTCAGACTGGAATCAACAAAATGACCTGAAAACAAGTTGACACTGTCAGAACAAGCTTCTTCCGGCAGATGCTGACAAAAGGACATGCTACTGCATTTTTCAGACTGAAAGAAGAAAAATGTCCTGTAAACAAGTTGAAACTGTCAGAACAAGCTTCTTCTGGCAGAGCCTGACAAAAAAACATGTTACTGCAGATTTCAGACTGGAATCAACAAAATGACCTGAAAACAAGTTGATACTGTCAGAACAAGCTTCTTCCGGCAGATGCTGACAAAAAAACATGTTACTGCAGATTTCAGACTGGAATCAACAAAATGACCTGAAAACAAGTTGACACTGTCAGAACAAGCTTCTTCCGGCAGATGCTGACAAAAAAACATGTTACTGCAAATTTCAGACTGGAATCAACAAAATGACCTGAAAACAAGTTGACACTGTCAGAACAAGCTTCTTCCGGCAGATGCTGACAAAAGGACATGCTACTGCATTTTTCAGACTGAAAGAAGAAAAATGTCCTGTAAACAAGTTGAAACTGTCAGAACAAGCTTCTTCTGGCAGAGCCTGACAAAAAAACATGTTACTGCAGATTTCAGACTGGAATCAACAAAATGACCTGAAAACAAGTTGAAACTGTCAGAACAAGCTTCTTCCGGCAGATGCTGACAAAAAAACATGTTACTGCAGATTTCAGACTGGAATCAACAAAATGACCTGAAAACAAGTTGACACTGTCAGAACAAGCTTCTTCCGGCAGATGCTGACAAAAAAACATGTTACTGCAGATTTCAGACTGGAATCAACAAAATGACCTGAAAACAAGTTGACACTGTCAGAATAAGCTTCTTCCGGCAGATGCTGACAAAAGGACATGCTACTGCATTTTTCAGACTGAAAGAAGAAAAATGTCCTGTAAACAAGTTGAAACTGTCAGAACAAGCTTCTTCTGGCAGAGCCTGACAAAAAAACATGTTACTGCAGATTTCAGACTGGAATCAACAAAATGACCTGAAAACAAGTTGACACTGTCAGAACAAGCTTCTTCCGGCAGATGCTGACAAAAAAACATGTTACTGCAGATTTCAGACTGGAATCAACAAAATGACCTGAAAACAAGTTGACACTGTCAGAACAAGCTTCTTCCGGCAGATGCTGACAAAAAAACATGTTACTGCAGATTTCAGACTGGAATCAACAAAATGACCTGAAAACAAGTTGAAACTGTCAGAACAAGCTTCTTCCGGCAGATGCTGACAAAAGGACATGCTACTGCATTTTTCAGACTGAAAGAAGAAAAATGTCCTGTAAACAAGTTGAAACTGTCAGAACAAGCTTCTTCCGGCAGATGCTGACAAAAGGACATGCTACTGCATTTTTCAGACTGAAAGAAGAAAAATGTCCTGTAAACAAGTTGAAACTGTCAGAACAAGCTTCTTCTGGCAGAGCCTGACAAAAAAACATGTTACTGCAGATTTCAGACTGGAATCAACAAAATGACCTGAAAACAAGTTGAAACTGTCAGAACAAGCTTCTTCCGGCAGATGCTGACAAAAGGACATGCTACTGCATTTTTCAGACTGAAAGAAGAAAAATGTCCTGTAAACAAGTTGAAACTGTCAGAACAAGCTTCTTCTGGCAGAGCCTGACAAAAAAACATGTTACTGCAGATTTCAGACTGGAATCAACAAAATGACCTGAAAACAAGTTGACACTGTCAGAACAAGCTTCTTCCGGCAGATGCTGACAAAAGGACATGCTACTGCATTTTTCAGACTGAAAGAAGAAAAATGTCCTGTAAACAAGTTGAAACTGTCAGAACAAGCTTCTTCTGGCAGAGCCTGACAAAAAAACATGTTACTGCAGATTTCAGACTGGAATCAACAAAATGACCTGAAAACAAGTTGACACTGTCAGAACAAGCTTCTTCCGGCAGATGCTGACAAAAAAACATGTTACTGCAGATTTCAGACTGGAATCAACAAAATGACCTGAAAACAAGTTGACACTGTCAGAACAAGCTTCTTCCGGCAGATGCTGACAAAAAAACATGTTACTGCAGATTTCAGACTGGAATCAACAAAATGACCTGAAAACAAGTTGAAACTGTCAGAACAAGCTTCTTCCGGCAGATGCTGACAAAAGGACATGCTACTGCATTTTTCAGACTGAAAGAAGAAAAATGTCCTGTAAACAAGTTGAAACTGTCAGAACAAGCTTCTTCCGGCAGATGCTGACAAAAGGACATGCTACTGCATTTTTCAGACTGAAAGAAGAAAAATGTCCTGTAAACAAGTTGAAACTGTCAGAACAAGCTTCTTCTGGCAGAGCCTGACAAAAAAACATGTTACTGCAGATTTCAGACTGGAATCAACAAAATGACCTGAAAACAAGTTGAAACTGTCAGAACAAGCTTCTTCCGGCAGATGCTGACAAAAGGACATGCTACTGCATTTTTCAGACTGAAAGAAGAAAAATGTCCTGTAAACAAGTTGAAACTGTCAGAACAAGCTTCTTCTGGCAGAGCCTGACAAAAAAACATGTTACTGCAGATTTCAGACTGGAATCAACAAAATGACCTGAAAACAAGTTGACACTGTCAGAACAAGCTTCTTCCGGCAGATGCTGACAAAAGGACATGCTACTGCATTTTTCAGACTGAAAGAAGAAAAATGTCCTGTAAACAAGTTGAAACTGTCAGAACAAGCTTCTTCTGGCAGAGCCTGACAAAAAAACATGTTACTGCAGATTTCAGACTGGAATCAACAAAATGACCTGAAAACAAGTTGACACTGTCAGAACAAGCTTCTTCCGGCAGATGCTGACAAAAAAACATGTTACTGCAGATTTCAGACTGGAATCAACAAAATGACCTGAAAACAAGTTGACACTGTCAGAACAAGCTTCTTCCGGCAGATGCTGACAAAAGGACATGCTACTGCATTTTTCAGACTGAAAGAAGAAAAATGTCCTGTAAACAAGTTGAAACTGTCAGAACAAGCTTCTTCTGGCAGAGCCTGACAAAAAAACATGTTACTGCAGATTTCAGACTGGAATCAACAAAATGACCTGAAAACAAGTTGACACTGTCAGAACAAGCTTCTTCCGGCAGATGCTGACAAAAGGACATGCTACTGCATTTTTCAGACTGAAAGAAGAAAAATGTCCTGTAAACAAGTTGAAACTGTCAGAACAAGCTTCTTCTGGCAGAGCCTGACAAAAAAACATGTTACTGCAGATTTCAGACTGGAATCAACAAAATGACCTGAAAACAAGTTGAAACTGTCAGAACAAGCTTCTTCCGGCAGATGCTGACAAAAGGACATGCTACTGCATTTTTCAGACTGAAAGAAGAAAAATGTCCTGTAAACAAGTTGAAACTGTCAGAACAAGCTTCTTCTGGCAGAGCCTGACAAAAAAACATGTTACTGCAGATTTCAGACTGGAATCAACAAAATGACCTGAAAACAAGTTGACACTGTCAGAACAAGCTTCTTCCGGCAGATGCTGACAAAAGGACATGCTACTGCATTTTTCAGACTGAAAGAAGAAAAATGTCCTGTAAACAAGTTGAAACTGTCAGAACAAGCTTCTTCTGGCAGAGCCTGACAAAAAAACATGTTACTGCAGATTTCAGACTGGAATCAACAAAATGACCTGAAAACAAGTTGACACTGTCAGAACAAGCTTCTTCCGGCAGATGCTGACAAAAAAACATGTTACTGCAGATTTCAGACTGGAATCAACAAAATGACCTGAAAACAAGTTGACACTGTCAGAACAAGCTTCTTCCGGCAGATGCTGACAAAAGGACATGCTACTGCATTTTTCAGACTGAAAGAAGAAAAATGTCCTGTAAACAAGTTGAAACTGTCAGAACAAGCTTCTTCTGGCAGAGCCTGACAAAAAAACATGTTACTGCAGATTTCAGACTGGAATCAACAAAATGACCTGAAAACAAGTTGAAACTGTCAGAACAAGCTTCTTCCGGCAGATGCTGACAAAAGGACATGCTACTGCATTTTTCAGACTGAAAGAAGAAAAATGTCCTGTAAACAAGTTGAAACTGTCAGAACAAGCTTCTTCTGGCAGAGCCTGACAAAAAAACATGTTACTGCAGATTTCAGACTGGAATCAACAAAATGACCTGAAAACAAGTTGACCACTGTCAGAACAAGCTTCTTCCGGCAGATGCTGACAAAAAAACATGTTACTGCAGATTTCAGACTGGAATCAACAAAATGACCTGAAAACAAGTTGACACTGTCAGAACAAGCTTCTTCCGGCAGATGCTGACAAAAGGACATGCTACTGCATTTTTCAGACTGAAAGAAGAAAAATGTCCTGTAAACAAGTTGAAACTGTCAGAACAAGCTTCTTCTGGCAGAGCCTGACAAAAAAACATGTTACTGCAGATTTCAGACTGGAATCAACAAAATGACCTGAAAACAAGTTGACACTGTCAGAACAAGCTTCTTCCGGCAGATGCTGACAAAAAAACATGTTACTGCAGATTTCAGACTGGAATCAACAAAATGACCTGAAAACAAGTTGACACTGTCAGAACAAGCTTCTTCCGGCAGATGCTGACAAAAAAACATGTTACTGCAGATTTCAGACTGGAATCAACAAAATGACCTGAAAACAAGTTGACACTGTCAGAACAAGCTTCTTCCGGCAGATGCTGACAAAAAAACATGTTACTGCAGATTTCAGACTGGAATCAACAAAATGACCTGAAAACAAGTTGACACTGTCAGAACAAGCTTCTTCCGGCAGATGCTGACAAAAGGACATGCTACTGCATTTTTCAGACTGAAAGAAGAAAAATGTCCTGTAAACAAGTTGAAACTGTCAGAACAAGCTTCTTCCGGCAGATGCTGACAAAAAAACATGTTACTGCAGATTTCAGACTGGAATCAACAAAATGACCTGAAAACAAGTTGACACTGTCAGAACAAGCTTCTTCCGGCAGATGCTGACAAAAAAACATGTTACTGCAGATTTCAGACTGGAATCAACAAAATGACCTGAAAACAAGTTGACAGTCAGAACAAGCTTCTTCCGGCAGATGCTGACAAAAGGACATGCTACTGCATTTTTCAGACTGAAAGAAGAAAAATGTCCTGTAAACAAGTTGAAACTGTCAGAACAAGCTTCTTCTGGCAGAGCCTGACAAAAAAACATGTTACTGCAGATTTCAGACTGGAATCAACAAAATGACCTGAAAACAAGTTGACACTGTCAGAACAAGCTTCTTCCGGCAGATGCTGACAAAAAAACATGTTACTGCAGATTTCAGACTGGAATCAACAAAATGACCTGAAAACAAGTTGACACTGTCAGAACAAGCTTCTTCCGGCAGATGCTGACAAAAAAACATGTTACTGCAGATTTCAGACTGGAATCAACAAAATGACCTGAAAACAAGTTGAAACTGTCAGAACAAGCTTCTTCCGGCAGATGCTGACAAAAGGACATGCTACTGCATTTTTCAGACTGAAAGAAGAAAAATGTCCTGTAAACAAGTTGAAACTGTCAGAACAAGCTTCTTCCGGCAGATGCTGACAAAAGGACATGCTACTGCATTTTTCAGACTGAAAGAAGAAAAATGTCCTGTAAACAAGTTGAAACTGTCAGAACAAGCTTCTTCTGGCAGAGCCTGACAAAAAAACATGTTACTGCAGATTTCAGACTGGAATCAACAAAATGACCTGAAAACAAGTTGAAACTGTCAGAACAAGCTTCTTCCGGCAGATGCTGACAAAAGGACATGCTACTGCATTTTTCAGACTGAAAGAAGAAAAATGTCCTGTAAACAAGTTGAAACTGTCAGAACAAGCTTCTTCTGGCAGAGCCTGACAAAAAAACATGTTACTGCAGATTTCAGACTGGAATCAACAAAATGACCTGAAAACAAGTTGACACTGTCAGAACAAGCTTCTTCCGGCAGATGCTGACAAAAGGACATGCTACTGCATTTTTCAGACTGAAAGAAGAAAAATGTCCTGTAAACAAGTTGAAACTGTCAGAACAAGCTTCTTCTGGCAGAGCCTGACAAAAAAACATGTTACTGCAGATTTCAGACTGGAATCAACAAAATGACCTGAAAACAAGTTGACACTGTCAGAACAAGCTTCTTCCGGCAGATGCTGACAAAAAAACATGTTACTGCAGATTTCAGACTGGAATCAACAAAATGACCTGAAAACAAGTTGACACTGTCAGAACAAGCTTCTTCCGGCAGATGCTGACAAAAGGACATGCTACTGCATTTTTCAGACTGAAAGAAGAAAAATGTCCTGTAAACAAGTTGAAACTGTCAGAACAAGCTTCTTCTGGCAGAGCCTGACAAAAAAACATGTTACTGCAGATTTCAGACTGGAATCAACAAAATGACCTGAAAACAAGTTGACACTGTCAGAACAAGCTTCTTCCGGCAGATGCTGACAAAAAAACATGTTACTGCAGATTTCAGACTGGAATCAACAAAATGACCTGAAAACAAGTTGACACTGTCAGAACAAGCTTCTTCCGGCAGATGCTGACAAAAAAACATGTTACTGCAGATTTCAGACTGGAATCAACAAAATGACCTGAAAACAAGTTGACACTGTCAGAACAAGCTTCTTCCGGCAGATGCTGACAAAAAAACATGTTACTGCAGATTTCAGACTGGAATCAACAAAATGACCTGAAAACAAGTTGACACTGTCAGAACAAGCTTCTTACGGCAGATGCTGACAAAAGGACATGCTACTGCATTTTTCAGACTGAAAGAAGAAAAATGTCCTGTAAACAAGTTGAAACTGTCAGAACAAGCTTCTTCTGGCAGAGCCTGACAAAAAAACATGTTACTGCAGATTTCAGACTGGAATCAACAAAATGACCTGAAAACAAGTTGAAACTGTCAGAACAAGCTTCTTCCGGCAGATGCTGACAAAAGGACATGCTACTGCATTTTTCAGACTGAAAGAAGAAAAATGTCCTGTAAACAAGTTGAAACTGTCAGAACAAGCTTCTTCTGGCAGAGCCTGACAAAAAAACATGTTACTGCAGATTTCAGACTGGAATCAACAAAATGACCTGAAAACAAGTTGAAACTGTCAGAACAAGCTTCTTCCGGCAGATGCTGACAAAAGGACATGCTACTGCATTTTTCAGACTGAAAGAAGAAAAATGTCCTGTAAACAAGTTGAAACTGTCAGAACAAGCTTCTTCTGGCAGAGCCTGACAAAAAAACATGTTACTGCAGATTTCAGACTGGAATCAACAAAATGACCTGAAAACAAGTTGACACTGTCAGAACAAGCTTCTTCCGGCAGATGCTGACAAAAGGACATGCTACTGCATTTTTCAGACTGAAAGAAGAAAAATGTCCTGTAAACAAGTTGAAACTGTCAGAACAAGCTTCTTCTGGCAGAGCCTGACAAAAAAACATGTTACTGCAGATTTCAGACTGGAATCAACAAAATGACCTGAAAACAAGTTGACACTGTCAGAACAAGCTTCTTCCGGCAGATGCTGACAAAAGGACATGCTACTGCATTTTTCAGACTGAAAGAAGAAAAATGTCCTGTAAACAAGTTGAAACTGTCAGAACAAGCTTCTTCTGGCAGAGCCTGACAAAAAAACATGTTACTGCAGATTTCAGACTGGAATCAACAAAATGACCTGAAAACAAGTTGAAACTGTCAGAACAAGCTTCTTCCGGCAGATGCTGACAAAAGGACATGCTACTGCATTTTTCAGACTGAAAGAAGAAAAATGTCCTGTAAACAAGTTGAAACTGTCAGAACAAGCTTCTTCTGGCAGAGCCTGACAAAAAAACATGTTACTGCAGATTTCAGACTGGAATCAACAAAATGACCTGAAAACAAGTTGACACTGTCAGAACAAGCTTCTTCCGGCAGATGCTGACAAAAGGACATGCTACTGCATTTTTCAGACTGAAAGAAGAAAAATGTCCTGTAAACAAGTTGAAACTGTCAGAACAAGCTTCTTCTGGCAGAGCCTGACAAAAAAACATGTTA
This sequence comes from Brachionichthys hirsutus, assembly GCF_040956055.1. NCBI lineage: Eukaryota > Metazoa > Chordata > Actinopteri > Lophiiformes > Brachionichthyidae > Brachionichthys > Brachionichthys hirsutus. The sequence continues at coordinate 210,218 of NW_027180401.1, forward strand.
CTGCAGATTTCAGACTGGAATCAACAAAATGACCTGAAAACAAGTTGACACTGTCAGAACAAGCTTCTTCCGGCAGATGCTGACAAAAAAACATGTTACTGCAGATTTCAGACTGGAATCAACAAAATGACCTGAAAACAAGTTGACACTGTCAGAACAAGCTTCTTCCGGCAGATGCTGACAAAAGGACATGCTACTGCATTTTTCAGACTGAAAGAAGAAAAATGTCCTGTAAACAAGTTGAAACTGTCAGAACAAGCTTCTTCTGGCAGAGCCTGACAAAAAAACATGTTACTGCAGATTTCAGACTGGAATCAACAAAATGACCTGAAAACAAGTTGAAACTGTCAGAACAAGCTTCTTCCGGCAGATGCTGACAAAAGGACATGCTACTGCATTTTTCAGACTGAAAGAAGAAAAATGTCCTGTAAACAAGTTGAAACTGTCAGAACAAGCTTCTTCTGGCAGAGCCTGACAAAAAAACATGTTACTGCAGATTTCAGACTGGAATCAACAAAATGACCTGAAAACAAGTTGACCACTGTCAGAACAAGCTTCTTCCGGCAGATGCTGACAAAAAAACATGTTACTGCAGATTTCAGACTGGAATCAACAAAATGACCTGAAAACAAGTTGACACTGTCAGAACAAGCTTCTTCCGGCAGATGCTGACAAAAGGACATGCTACTGCATTTTTCAGACTGAAAGAAGAAAAATGTCCTGTAAACAAGTTGAAACTGTCAGAACAAGCTTCTTCTGGCAGAGCCTGACAAAAAAACATGTTACTGCAGATTTCAGACTGGAATCAACAAAATGACCTGAAAACAAGTTGACACTGTCAGAACAAGCTTCTTCCGGCAGATGCTGACAAAAAAACATGTTACTGCAGATTTCAGACTGGAATCAACAAAATGACCTGAAAACAAGTTGACACTGTCAGAACAAGCTTCTTCCGGCAGATGCTGACAAAAAAACATGTTACTGCAAATTTCAGACTGGAATCAACAAAATGACCTGAAAACAAGTTGACACTGTCAGAACAAGCTTCTTCCGGCAGATGCTGACAAAAGGACATGCTACTGCATTTTTCAGACTGAAAGAAGAAAAATGTCCTGTAAACAAGTTGAAACTGTCAGAACAAGCTTCTTCCGGCAGATGCTGACAAAAAAACATGTTACTGCAGATTTCAGACTGGAATCAACAAAATGACCTGAAAACAAGTTGACACTGTCAGAACAAGCTTCTTCCGGCAGATGCTGACAAAAAAACATGTTACTGCAGATTTCAGACTGGAATCAACAAAATGACCTGAAAACAAGTTGACACTGTCAGAACAAGCTTCTTCCGGCAGATGCTGACAAAAGGACATGCTACTGCATTTTTCAGACTGAAAGAAGAAAAATGTCCTGTAAACAAGTTGAAACTGTCAGAACAAGCTTCTTCTGGCAGAGCCTGACAAAAAAACATGTTACTGCAGATTTCAGACTGGAATCAACAAAATGACCTGAAAACAAGTTGACACTGTCAGAACAAGCTTCTTCCGGCAGATGCTGACAAAAAAACATGTTACTGCAGATTTCAGACTGGAATCAACAAAATGACCTGAAAACAAGTTGACACTGTCAGAACAAGCTTCTTCCGGCAGATGCTGACAAAAAAACATGTTACTGCAGATTTCAGACTGGAATCAACAAAATGACCTGAAAACAAGTTGAAACTGTCAGAACAAGCTTCTTCCGGCAGATGCTGACAAAAGGACATGCTACTGCATTTTTCAGACTGAAAGAAGAAAAATGTCCTGTAAACAAGTTGAAACTGTCAGAACAAGCTTCTTCCGGCAGATGCTGACAAAAGGACATGCTACTGCATTTTTCAGACTGAAAGAAGAAAAATGTCCTGTAAACAAGTTGAAACTGTCAGAACAAGCTTCTTCTGGCAGAGCCTGACAAAAAAACATGTTACTGCAGATTTCAGACTGGAATCAACAAAATGACCTGAAAACAAGTTGACCACTGTCAGAACAAGCTTCTTCCGGCAGATGCTGACAAAAAAACATGTTACTGCAGATTTCAGACTGGAATCAACAAAATGACCTGAAAACAAGTTGACACTGTCAGAACAAGCTTCTTCCGGCAGATGCTGACAAAAGGACATGCTACTGCATTTTTCAGACTGAAAGAAGAAAAATGTCCTGTAAACAAGTTGAAACTGTCAGAACAAGCTTCTTCTGGCAGAGCCTGACAAAAAAACATGTTACTGCAGATTTCAGACTGGAATCAACAAAATGACCTGAAAACAAGTTGACACTGTCAGAACAAGCTTCTTCCGGCAGATGCTGACAAAAAAACATGTTACTGCAGATTTCAGACTGGAATCAACAAAATGACCTGAAAACAAGTTGACACTGTCAGAACAAGCTTCTTCCGGCAGATGCTGACAAAAAAACATGTTACTGCAAATTTCAGACTGGAATCAACAAAATGACCTGAAAACAAGTTGACACTGTCAGAACAAGCTTCTTCCGGCAGATGCTGACAAAAGGACATGCTACTGCATTTTTCAGACTGAAAGAAGAAAAATGTCCTGTAAACAAGTTGAAACTGTCAGAACAAGCTTCTTCCGGCAGATGCTGACAAAAAAACATGTTACTGCAGATTTCAGACTGGAATCAACAAAATGACCTGAAAACAAGTTGACACTGTCAGAACAAGCTTCTTCCGGCAGATGCTGACAAAAAAACATGTTACTGCAGATTTCAGACTGGAATCAACAAAATGACCTGAAAACAAGTTGACACTGTCAGAACAAGCTTCTTCCGGCAGATGCTGACAAAAGGACATGCTACTGCATTTTTCAGACTGAAAGAAGAAAAATGTCCTGTAAACAAGTTGAAACTGTCAGAACAAGCTTCTTCTGGCAGAGCCTGACAAAAAAACATGTTACTGCAGATTTCAGACTGGAATCAACAAAATGACCTGAAAACAAGTTGACACTGTCAGAACAAGCTTCTTCCGGCAGATGCTGACAAAAGGACATGCTACTGCATTTTTCAGACTGAAAGAAGAAAAATGTCCTGTAAACAAGTTGAAACTGTCAGAACAAGCTTCTTCCGGCAGATGCTGACAAAAAAACATGTTACTGCAGATTTCAGACTGGAATCAACAAAATGACCTGAAAACAAGTTGACACTGTCAGAACAAGCTTCTTCCGGCAGATGCTGACAAAAAAACATGTTACTGCAGATTTCAGACTGGAATCAACAAAATGACCTGAAAACAAGTTGAAACTGTCAGAACAAGCTTCTTCCGGCAGATGCTGACAAAAGGACATGCTACTGCATTTTTCAGACTGAAAGAAGAAAAATGTCCTGTAAACAAGTTGAAACTGTCAGAACAAGCTTCTTCCGGCAGATGCTGACAAAAGGACATGCTACTGCATTTTTCAGACTGAAAGAAGAAAAATGTCCTGTAAACAAGTTGAAACTGTCAGAACAAGCTTCTTCTGGCAGAGCCTGACAAAAAAACATGTTACTGCAGATTTCAGACTGGAATCAACAAAATGACCTGAAAACAAGTTGAAACTGTCAGAACAAGCTTCTTCCGGCAGATGCTGACAAAAGGACATGCTACTGCATTTTTCAGACTGAAAGAAGAAAAATGTCCTGTAAACAAGTTGAAACTGTCAGAACAAGCTTCTTCTGGCAGAGCCTGACAAAAAAACACGTTACTGCAGATTTCAGACTGGAATCAACAAAATGACCTGAAAACAAGTTGACACTGTCAGAACAAGCTTCTTCCGGCAGATGCTGACAAAAGGACATGCTACTGCATTTTTCAGACTGAAAGAAGAAAAATGTCCTGTAAACAAGTTGAAAGTGTCAGAACAAGCTTCTTCTGGCAGAGCCTGACAAAAAAACATGTTACTGCAGATTTCAGACTGGAATCAACAAAATGACCTGAAAACAAGTTGACACTGTCAGAACAAGCTTCTTCCGGCAGATGCTGACAAAAAAACATGTTACTGCAGATTTCAGACTGGAATCAACAAAATGACCTGAAAACAAGTTGACACTGTCAGAACAAGCTTCTTCCGGCAGATGCTGACAAAAGGACATGCTACTGCATTTTTCAGACTGAAAGAAGAAAAATGTCCTGTAAACAAGTTGAAACTGTCAGAACAAGCTTCTTCTGGCAGAGCCTGACAAAAAAACATGTTACTGCAGATTTCAGACTGGAATCAACAAAATGACCTGAAAACAAGTTGACACTGTCAGAACAAGCTTCTTCCGGCAGATGCTGACAAAAAAACATGTTACTGCAGATTTCAGACTGGAATCAACAAAATGACCTGAAAACAAGTTGACACTGTCAGAACAAGCTTCTTCCGGCAGATGCTGACAAAAAAACATGTTACTGCAGATTTCAGACTGGAATCAACAAAATGACCTGAAAACAAGTTGACACTGTCAGAACAAGCTTCTTCCGGCAGATGCTGACAAAAAAACATGTTACTGCAGATTTCAGACTGGAATCAACAAAATGACCTGAAAACAAGTTGACACTGTCAGAACAAGCTTCTTACGGCAGATGCTGACAAAAGGACATGCTACTGCATTTTTCAGACTGAAAGAAGAAAAATGTCCTGTAAACAAGTTGAAACTGTCAGAACAAGCTTCTTCTGGCAGAGCCTGACAAAAAAACATGTTACTGCAGATTTCAGACTGGAATCAACAAAATGACCTGAAAACAAGTTGAAACTGTCAGAACAAGCTTCTTCCGGCAGATGCTGACAAAAGGACATGCTACTGCATTTTTCAGACTGAAAGAAGAAAAATGTCCTGTAAACAAGTTGAAACTGTCAGAACAAGCTTCTTCTGGCAGAGCCTGACAAAAAAACATGTTACTGCAGATTTCAGACTGGAATCAACAAAATGACCTGAAAACAAGTTGAAACTGTCAGAACAAGCTTCTTCCGGCAGATGCTGACAAAAGGACATGCTACTGCATTTTTCAGACTGAAAGAAGAAAAATGTCCTGTAAACAAGTTGAAACTGTCAGAACAAGCTTCTTCCGGCAGATGCTGACAAAAGGACATGCTACTGCATTTTTCAGACTGCAAGAAGAAAAATGTCCTGTAAACAAGTTGAAACTGTCAGAACAAGCTTCTTCTGGCAGAGCCTGACAAAAAAACATGTTACTGCAGATTTCAGACTGGAATCAACAAAATGACCTGAAAACAAGTTGACACTGTCAGAACAAGCTTCTTCCGGCAGATGCTGACAAAAGGACATGCTACTGCATTTTTCAGACTGAAAGAAGAAAAATGTCCTGTAAACAAGTTGAAACTGTCAGAACAAGCTTCTTCTGGCAGAGCCTGACAAAAAAACATGTTACTGCAGATTTCAGACTGGAATCAACAAAATGACCTGAAAACAAGTTGAAACTGTCAGAACAAGCTTCTTCCGGCAGATGCTGACAAAAGGACATGCTACTGCATTTTTCAGACTGAAAGAAGAAAAATGTCCTGTAAACAAGTTGAAACTGTCAGAACAAGCTTCTTCCGGCAGATGCTGACAAAAGGACATGCTACTGCATTTTTCAGACTGAAAGAAGAAAAATGTCCTGTAAACAAGTTGAAACTGTCAGAACAAGCTTCTTCTGGCAGAGCCTGACAAAAAAACATGTTACTGCAGATTTCAGACTGGAATCAACAAAATGACCTGAAAACAAGTTGAAACTGTCAGAACAAGCTTCTTCCGGCAGATGCTGACAAAAGGACATGCTACTGCATTTTTCAGACTGAAAGAAGAAAAATGACCTCAAAACAAGTTGAAACTGTCAGAACAAGCTTCTTCCGGCAGATGCTGACAAAAGGACATGCTACTGCATTTTTCAGACTGAAAGAAGAAAAATGACCTCAAAACAAGTTGAAACTGTCAGAACAAGCTTCTTCCGGCAGATGCTGACAAAAGGACATGTTACTGCAGTGTTCAGACTGAAAGAAGAAAAATGTCCTGTAAACAAGTTGAAACTGTCAGAACAAGCTTCTTCTGGCAGAGCCTGACAAAAAAACATGTTACTGCAGATTTCAGACTGGAATCAACAAAATGACCTGAAAACAAGTTGACACTGTCAGAACAAGCTTCTTCCGGCAGATGCTGACAAAAGGACATGCTACTGCATTTTTCAGACTGAAAGAAGAAAAATGTCCTGTAAACAAGTTGAAACTGTCAGAACAAGCTTCTTCTGGCAGAGCCTGACAAAAAAACATGTTCCTGCAGATTTCAGACTGGAATCAACAAAATGACCTGAAAACAAGTTGAAACTGGCAGAACAACCTTCTCCTCTTGCAGAAGGGCTGCCTATACCTGTTAAGTGAGACAGCTGTCTGTTCTGATCTGGTGCAATATAACTTAAAATTAATTAAATTAATTATTTATTTATTTATTTATTTTTAAATTTATGTATTTATTCATTTATTTATTTATTATTATTATTATTATTATGACTGAAGAGTTTTCCAGACGGACAGGAGACGCTGTCTGGCCGGATGTGCGAGAGCGAGGGCGAGAGACCTTCCGTGTGATTTTTTGAAATTACACACAGTGTTGGGAAACTAACTAGTAACTTAAATAATATTACTTTTTACCAGTAACGAGTAGTGTAACGAATTACTTTTTCATTTTTACTTTGTCACATTTACTAGTAACTTAAATAATATTACTTTTTACCAGTAACGAGTAGTGTAACGAATTACTTTTTCATTTTTACTTTGTTCCATTTACTTTTATTTCAAAAGTAAAATATTAATTTTTTCACTCCGGCCTGATACGGAAACGATTCGTCCTCGTCTGTTTTTAAGGTCGGTGGCGTAAACTCGATCCATTCCGTTTGTTGTTGTTTTGCTGCCCGCTCGCACCACGGAGGCGGACTGTCTCCCCGTTAAAATCAAAATCTTCTGGCAGAGTCTTACAAAAGGACATATTACTGCAGTGTTCAGACTGAAAGAAGAAAAATGACCTGAAAACAAGTTGAAACTGTTAGAACAAGCTTCTTCTGGCAGATACTGACAGAAGTACATGTTACTGCAGTGTTCAAACTAAAATCATCAAAATTACCTGTAAACAAGTTGAAACTGTCAGAACAAGCTTCTCCTGGCAGAGCCTGACCAAATGACATGCAATGTCGGAGGTTTTTCCTGACGCGCTCTCCTCCGGCCTCGGACCCCGAGCGGCTCCTTCGGACAGCGGGTTGGCTCCATGGGGGTCACGGACAGAGAGCAAATGATGACAGATCCATCAAATCAGAATTTACAATGTGAATGTTGATTGATGGTTGCGGATCACTGACGATGGCTGGGGGCCACCGGATCAAGGAGGTTTCTGGGTTGGCTCCATGGGGGTCCCGGACGGAGAGCGCTTTGCGAGGCGGGGTCCTCTCTGACGTGCCCTCCTCCGGCCTCGGACCCTGAGCGGCTCTTTCGGACAGCGGGTTGGTTCCATGGGAGTCCCGGACGGAGAGCGCTTTGGCTCCATGGAGGTCCCGGACGGAGAGCGCTTTGCGAGGCGGGGTCCTCTCTCACGCACCCTCCTCCGGCCTCGGACCCTGAGCGGCTCTTTCGGACAGCGGGTTGGTTCCATGGGAGTCCCGGACGGAGAGCGCTTTGGCTCCATGGAGGTCCCGGACCCCAAGCGCTTTGCGAGGCGGGATCACGGAGGTTTCTGGGTTGGCTCCATGGGGGTCCCGGACGGAGAGCTATATCTATAAATACTATGTTTTATGTATAGTCCTCCAGCTCACGGCCCTACCTGGCTGAGAATGCCCAATCTCATCAGATATTGGAAGCCAATCAGGCAAGGGCCTGGTTAGTACATGTACAGGAGACTCACTTGGAATACCAGGTCCTGTGAGCTTTTACAATTAGTCGGAATTTTGTATTTGAAAAACAAATCAACCTGGAATGAATGCGATCATGGAATTCAGCACTTGACGACTGATTGTACACTAGTTGTCTGGTCAAATAAAGTCGTATTTCTTGCAGAAGTTGTGAAAATTGTGACAAATCTATAAATACTATGTTTTCTGTATAGTCCTCACGGCCATACCTGGCTGAGAATGCCCGAGTGCGCATGCGCAGCGTAGGGGGTGTGAGTGTGTGCGAGCGAGCGGAGTGACGGGGCGCTGGGTCACCTGAGTTTCCTCATTTTTGGCGCACTTTTCTGTTTAATGGATGGGATCATGTGCGGCAGCGCGACGGTGACGGGACAAGAGATCAACAGCAGCGAGATGGTGGTGTCCTTTCTGAACCTACCGGTGTACGTCACGGACCAGCAAATACGGGACAAGCTGACCGAGTGGGGGGTGAAGCCGGTGTCCGCGATCAAGCGGAGGATGTGGCCGGGAACGGAGGTGGTGGACGGCACGCGCTTCCTCCAGGCCAGGTTCACCGAGGAAGTGAGATCGCTGCCGTATTCTACAACTTCAACACGCGGGGGGGCACAGAGCACTTCAGGGTGATACACGACCGACAGACACGGGTGTGCAGACTCTGCACATCTTTAGGGACTGCCCCCAGAACGGGCATTACGCACGGGACTGTGGCGAGGAGAGGGGGCGGCGAGAGGGAGAGAAAGAAAAAAGAGACGCGGAGAAAGGAAGTGCGGAGGAGCATTCGGCAGGGGAGAGCGACGAAGGAGTAGGAATGGAGCCGATGGAGGAGGAAGGAGACGTGAGCGGAGGGGAGAGTGGAGACGGAGAAGGCGGCGGAGCGAGTGGAGGAGCGGCGACGCGAGGGGGCCGGACAGACGGAGAAGGCGGCGGGAGCGGACGGACGGAGGAGCAGAGGAGAGGAGAGAGGGAGAAGAGGAGGCTGAGATGGAGGAGCGGAGAATGGGGAAGGAGCAGACGGCGGAGCAGTTGAGGGCGCGGAGCGCGATGGCGCGCTGAAGACGGAGGAGCGGCGCAGCGGTGTGAAAACCGGAGGAGTGGGGAGGAGGACACCGATGAGTACGAGGTCCACCCCACAGGACAAGGAAGGGGCCAGTCACACTGAGGCTTCAGAAGTAACGGACAGCGGCGAGGACAACATGAAGGACGTCAGGCGTCTGGTGAATGTGTACGCGCCGAATGAGGAGAAAGTGAGGAGGGCTTTTTTTGAGAGGCTGGGAGGGATGTGTGGAGATAATTGTATGATTGTGGGTGATTTTAATGTGTGGAGGGGGAGACTGAATGCGTGTGCGAGTGCAGAATTCAAGAGTGATTCCACGAGAGGTGTGCTGAATGAAGTGATGAGAGTGAATGATCTGGGTGATGTGTGGAGGGAGAGGAACCCGAAGGGGAGGGAGTTTTCGAGAGCACAGGTGGTGAAAGGTGGGTTGAGGCAGAGCAGGATAGACTTTGTACTGTGCACAAGGAGCATAGAAGGGGAAATCTGGAAAATTGAGTATAAAATGAATGCACTGAGCGATCACATGGTGCTGGGTTTTAGCTTGGGGCGGGGACGTGAGAGTAGAGGGGGAGGAGTCTGGTGTATGAATGGAACGATGCTGAAAGATGAGGAGTATAAGGAGCATGTGAGAGGATGTATACGTTTGAGAAAGAGTGAGAAGATGTACGAGGAGGGTTAGGGTTAGGGTTAGGGTTAGGGTTAGGGTTAGGGTTAGGGTTAGGGTTAGGGTTAGGGTTAGGGTTAGGGTTAGGGTTAGGGTTAGGGTTAGGGTTAGGGTTAGGGTTAGGGTTAGGGTTAGGGTTAGGGTTAGGGTTAGGGTTAGGGTTAGGGTTAGGG